>NC_083340.1:145913815-146060717 GCF_019175385.1 Lycium barbarum | reverse complement strand
TATCTTAATACACATACCTGGAAATAAAGTAGAGCATAGGAGATTTTAGTTGTTGTTACAAACATACATATTAATTAAACATAAAGACTACCTAAAATTAAAATGAAAATATATGAAATAAAAATTTTTTGTGTAATGATCCCAAACTTTGGGGCAGTACTTGCATTTTGCCCTCAATTCTCCCATTTTATTAAAAAAACTTTGTGTAATGATTCCAAACTTCAGATGTCTTTCTATCATTATCCCTAAGGCTAGGGTCTCGACTACAAGGAGTTGTTCTTTTCTATTTTTTAGGAGGATTACCCACGAAAGAAGTATTAGGGCAATACCATGTGCTTGAGTTGCAGCAAATGCTGATGTTACTGAAGTATCTTCTGTAGGAACCTCCAAATCTACAACCTCTGTCCTTTTCATATGAAAAATATTAAAAGTTTAGGATCCATTTAGACAAGGAAAAAGAAAAGTATAAATTCGAAAAAAAAAAGAAACAACCTAAAATCAAATGGCTGACAAAGAAAGACTAATTTAAGTTAAAGATATTAGACTCTAACGTGAGCTTCTGTTAGTAGGTTTACACTTAACACTTAAAGAGTTAAAAGATTTAAAGACATGGGCTTGGACATATTCTTAAAAACATGGGCCTTAAACAATCATGTGAAATAAGTAAACCAAAAATCAAATTAATGATTAAAAGGTATAAAATATTTATAATTATTTATGAAAAACTAATATTATACATATAAATAATTATAAAATTTATGTATATAATTTATCGGTTTGGTTCGGTTATTTTTTAATAGAACCATAACCAAACTAAATATTACCGGTTTTTAAAATTTAAAACCAAATCAAACCAAACCAAACCGAATGTCGATTTTTTTTATTCGATTTGGTTAAATTTTCGATTTGGTTTTGGTTTTAACCAAAATCGTGAACAGCCCTAGGCCCAACATGAAAAAATCGGTTAAAAAAAGTTGGTTGTTACAATGAACTTGAACTCATACGGGTCTGACTAGATGTATTAGATTATGCAGGATTAGAGGTCTCACTTTATATATGATACTAGATGGCGTATGCGCACGGGCCCAATATTTTAGATTATAGTGTATTTATGTGTGTAGTTGTTTTTTGATATTGCTTGATTTTTTAATATGGGGTCTATTTTTTTTTTTTTTTAATATGAGGTCCACTTTTTTTTTAATTATTTATTTTTTATTTTTTATGGAGGTGGACGATGATACCACCTCCAATGCCCGTGCTGGGCACGGGCCTAATACTTTGAATTATAGTGTATGTATGTGTATGTAGTTTTGTTTGGGTAGTGATAATATATATATATATATATATATATATATATATATTTTATATTGCTAATAAACACACACACACACACACATATACTATGTTCAAAACATGATTAATATAATATTGTAGTTTGTACTTCGTATTCAAAACTATATTATATTAGTGTTTGCAACAAATACAAAGTTTGCAAAAATTTATTAATACTTTTTAAAAGAAAAGACTTGTTTAAAACGAAACTATTTTCCTCTCTTTCACACAAAATAATAATAATATTTAAGCATCAATTGATACTTTAAATTTTAATTCGATTAATTTAAAGGTGTAAAATATTCTATTGTTAATGTATGTAGATTGGACCTAAACAATACTTATTATTTTTATCAAATTTTGATTTGGATAATTCTAATTCAAATTATTAAATTAATTTTACATGTTAAAACGAAACAAAGTAGAAATTTGATTTTCTATTTTAACGAAGAACTACTTATTTTTTTTATTTTTGGTGAATATTCTTGGTTTAGCTCATTTTACTTGTCATGTTGTCTTTTGCCTTTTTTTTTTTTAAGGAAACGTCAATTAGAATTATAATTTGACTAATTTACCTTATTTATTATTTGATCTCCATTTAATATTATTTTTCTTTTACGACATTAATCTCTTTTCACATTTATTAGATTAAGAATAAAATCAAATAGAAATATTTTAAGTATATTTATTTTAGTAAACATAACAAATAAATGACATGGTGGAATAGCAAATACAATAGTTAAATATCTAGATTAGATCTCAGGCTAATATAAGAAAAGAAAAGAAATTGTATGGTTTGACTACTTAATCTTTTGAAGAAAAACAATAATATGGGGTCCAGTTTTTTGCTGTACAATAATTTCATTTGCTCCGGCTAATGAGTTGATATGCATGTGGCAATGAATCCACCATTATTGACTTAATGGGAATACTTTGGGAATTACATGCATATTGTTTGATTGTTTAATATGGGGTGCACGTTTTTTTTTTGATATTGCTTTTTTTTTTTTTTAATACGGGGTTCACTTTTTTTTTTTGATATTGCTTAATTTTTTTAATATGAGATCCACCTTTTTTTTTTTACATGAGTTTGGAGGATTTTTTTTTAATATATTTTTTTAATTTTTTTAACATGGCGTCCACTCTTTTTATTTTTTTTTAATTTTTTTTTAAACATGAGTTGGGGACGGACGACGATCCATTCCCCAACCCATGCTTATATATAGTATAAATAAGTATATTTATTTTAGTAAACATAACAAATAAATGACATGACGGAATAACAAATACAATAGTTAAATATCTAGATTAGATCTCAGGCTAATATAAGTAAAGAAAGGAAATTGTATGGTTTGACTACTTAATCTTTTGAAGAAAAGCAATAATATGGGGTTCCGTTTTTTGCTGTATAATAATTTCATTTGCTCCGGCTAATGGGTTGATACACATGTGGCAATGAATCCACCATTATTGACTTAATGGGAATACTTTGGGAATTACATGAATATTGTTTGATTGTTTAATATGGGGTGCACGTTTTTTTTTGGTATTGCTTTTTTTTTTTTTTTTAATACGGGGTTCACTTTTTTTTTTTTTGATATTGCTTAATTTTTTTAATATGAGATCCACCTTTTTTTTTAACATGAGTTTGGAGGATTTTTTTAATATATTTTTTAATTTTTTTAACATGGGGTTCACTCTTTTTTTTTTTTTTTAAACATGAGTTGGGGACGGACGACGATCCATTGCCCAACTCATGCTTATATATAGTATAAATCTGCCTATGGATATACTTTGTTAGCGTACCAACTGCAACTTAAACTGCTCATAAACAGCATGATACGATCTGACTTGGGAAAGTATGAAAAACAATAACAAATACGCGAAAATAAAGATAGGAGAAATCGTAGATGAGATAGAAGAATTAAGAGATGAGAATAGAAGAAAGAAGGGATCAAATAACTATAAATTGTGACTACTCAACATAGGACTTTATACCTACACCTATTAATAAACAATCCAAAGATGAATTCAATTCAAGGGGGAAGGAAATTTGAACTCATACATGAGAAATTTAATCCCAAATTATCCAAGAGATGATCAAGGTTAAGATTTAAGGAATCCACCCACTAATGTTAGCAATAGCTAATCCTAGCTTAATCGAAGCTCCATAGAAGGAGAACTACTCTCAAATGAGTTTCTTCATCAATTAATAACTAAGGAATCAAATAGGCTAATGCAAGTATATATAGTTTTGCCTTTGCATACCTAGCCACAATTATTAAACAACTAGCCACATTTGACATTTAACCATCCAAGCTTGCAATTATAGCCACATATCAAATGTTTGGGCTTCTTTAAGAGGCAAGCTTTGGACCTTGGACTCTTGGGCTCTTGTACTCTTCCTCCATGCTATCTTTCATAGCTTGAAAGCCCTCCAATGATTGTCCTCAAGTGCTTCCATATCTTCATCCTCCATAAACTTGGCTTGTAAAGCTTAAGAGTCCTTGACTTGACTTCTAGTACAAGATCTTGAGGAAAGTTGAGCACTCTTGACTTGGCTTCTAATACAAGATCATGAGGAAAGTTGAGCACTCGAGCCATCAAATATCGTATCACTGCACCGGAGCAAGTGCTCAAATAATACATATATTTAATCCTCACTAAGTTACTTGCGCAAAAGAAGAAATAAAATGATGCTACACATTTTTACTACATGCTGCAAATCTTGCAAATAGTATAGACAGATTCTAAACTTTAAATCAGTGACCGTTGAGTTTCATCGCCTTTTTTTGTTCCTTAAATGTGACAAAGGGAGACAAAGAAAAATAAAACAAATAATAAGTAGTTTTAATTTTGGGCATTTTACATAAATAACAAACATTTGGGGGTTAATCAAGCTGCATAGCTAATGTTTCAATATTTACGTTCTGTAGCAAATCAGCTCAGCTCCCACATGTGTATTCAATTTTTCTTTTTTTTTGCTTTATTCATGAATACAACAATTTTTTTTCTAACTGTATTCATAAAATAACTATCTGTATTCATAAATTGGCTTGTTGTATTCATGAATACAATGAGTAAAAACTGAATACATATACACCAATAATTGCTGTATTCGTTTTTCTTCAGCTGTATACAATTTTTTTCTGCTTTATTCATGAATACACTATTTTTTTTTCTTTTTTCACTGTATTCATGAAATGATTATCCATAAACGGGCTCATTGTATTCATGAATATGGGGAGTAAAACTGAATACATGACAACATAGATACTCCAAAATTTAACAAATACACCCTAAAAAAAATGAATACAATCTAAAATATTAACAAAAAAATCTTAGGGTGGATTCAGATCCAGTGAGCAGATCTGACGGGATATAATAATCATTTCAGATCCGGTGAGCAGATCTCTTTTTTGGCTTCCATCTTGAATTTGAGGCTCTTTGCTTCAGATCTGGTGGATTCAGTGGAAGCAGCCGGCGTTTTCGCCGGAGAATAGCAACGACATTTTTCGCCGGAGCAGTGGGGAGAAGAGGGACGGCATTTTCGCCGGAGCTGTGGAAAAAAGGGCACGGCATTTTGGCATTTTCGCCGGAGAAGATGCACGGCATTTTCGCCGGAGCAGTGGAAAAAAGGGCACGGCATTTTGGCCGGAGCTCCGGCGGCGGTGGTGGCCAGCGGCGGAGCAGTGGGGAGAAGAGGGGGGAGAGAAATGGGAGGGATGGGTTGGAAGTGAATAGTGGGATGAGTATTCTATTTTGTATGTGTATATATATATAGTTACTAAATGGTATTAATACACAAATGTTTGCTATGAGAAGTAATTAAGTTAAACTATAGCTACTAAATGTCAATACCCATTATATGTTTGTTATATCATGTAGTTATCCCTTTAATTTTTTGGTCACTAGACATATATACCGATGACCTAACATAATTTCGGGTGACTAAGTTATATTTGGTGGAGAGTCATGTAGAGAAGAAGAAAATAAGGAAATTAAGAAGAAAAAAGAATAAGAAAATGAAAAGAAAAAGAAAATTTTAAAAAGTAAAAAAATAAATAAATCAAAACGAAAGAAATGCTGAAAATAAGAAAATTTTAACCCTTTTTTTTTTTTTTTATCACATATGTGTAATACACCCTCTTTCTAGGGGGGCGAATGATGCGTTACAAACAAGAAAATGGTAATATATAGGAATCCGCATAGTTAAATATCTACCATTTAGGGAGATTTTATGTAGTTTCCAAATCTATACTTATAAAAAACTTTCAACTATATCCCCATTCTTATTGTCATCTGTCAATAAAGTTAAGGAGATTAAAAGCAAGAATCATCAAATTAAAAGAAAGGGAAGGAAAGGAACAAGTCCTCATAACCAAAAAATTGAAAGCAATACAAAATGAAAAACTTCTTTAATTCCCTTTACTCAAATTCCCATCATACATAGAGTATAACAAAACATCTCATTCCAAATGAACATGAAAAACAATAACAAAACAAACAAAAATACACAATCTTTTTTCAAACATCAACACATTGAAAGTGCTCAAGAAGCCTATTTGCTTCTCTAAGACCAGTAAGATAAGCACCATGAGTTGTTGAATATTGAGTTCTACTAGTTGCTTCCCCTGCAAATAAAACTTGAAGTTGAGGATAATTCTGCAAATTTCCATTAGGCAATGGCTCAGCCAAAGCATCCAAATCATCTCCACTTGATCCAACAGCTATATAACTATATGATCCCAAAAACAATGGATCAGTACCCCATTTACACTTCAAAATCTTAGTAAACTTAATGCAACTTTCTCTTTCTTCAGCAAAATTTGACTTCTTGAAATGCTTTGAGTTTGCTAGAAACTGTGAAATTGTTGTCAAAACCCCGTCCATAATCTCTTCATCATCAAGAGTTTCCATTTCAATAGCTTCTTCACCTGCAAACCATGATAATAAAACACTTGACTTTGGATAAATTGGATGTAAAAGTGCAGTCTTCCTTATCCATGAGGGTATTTTCGGTTGACTAACTTTCGCGTCCGGCTTATGGAAAACCAATTGCATATGAGGGAAATTCATCCCATCATAGCCAACATTTTCATCATGATTTGGACTAAGCTGCAAAAACAACTTATCAATATTTTCATCATGATTTGGACTAAGCTGCAAAAATAACTTATCAACAACACCAAAACCAAGCCTCGAAATTGCTTCATTCTTGAATTTAGGAAGTGGAGGACTAAAAAGACCAAAATCGTCGTCGTGAATTCCTTGTTTTAAAACCCCTAATGAAACTGTAACAATAACATGATCAGCACACATAACTGATCCATCACCAAAATGCAATTTCACTGGCTTAGTACTGTCCTCATTTTTCAAATTTAAGCAACTGTCACCAGATTGCCATTCAATTTTTGCGACTTTTCGGCCTGGTTGAATCAAACCAGCTGGTAAAACAGAAGCTAAAGATTCAATCACTTTTGAGTACCCTTTGGCTATAACTATTTCATCACCCGGAAAATCACAATACTCACTTTCTGCATTAAAATCCAAAGTACTCAAATCACCAGCTGCTGAATAATGCCTATGTTTATTCTCAAGCATACTAAACACCCCTTCTTCAAGTGATTTTTTACTCCAATTTTCAAAAACTTCAACATTTTCTTGATCTTTTCTTAAATAAAAATCAAGTCCCTCTCTAAGGAAAGAACCAATACTAAGATTTTTTTCAATGCCACCATTTTCAAGATTGAATTTTTCAAGAAAATCTCTACATACCTCATTTTCAAGATTCCTTTCTCCTGAAGAAAAATCTAACATTTCATTGAAAAAACTTGATATGGTGTTAACAAAAGATGAATTTATTTCATGACCATCTTCTGTTATGGTCACTTTTTTATCCATGCATTTACCTTCCATGCATTCCCATGGTTGATCAGATTCAAACGAGTTGGTTTCTTTGGCTATTTTGTAAATTGGATTTCCTTCAATACCATGAATCCAAGTAGCACCTATTTCAATTTTGTCACCACAAAATTCAGAAGTGAAAATTCTTCCACCAATTCTATTTCCACCTTCTACAACACAAAGCTCAAATAATTCATTTGAGTTTTGTGTTGTATAGAGTTTATTAGCTGCTGCTAGACCAGCAATTCCTGCACCAATTATAACAAATTTTGGCTTTTGAGACACCATTATTAGAGGCAAAAAATGAATTAGGACAAGGCAAAAAATAATGAGCAACTTGTGAGAACAAAGGATTTGTTTGTGAGTATGAACTACTTGAACAACAAACAAATATATATAGGTGTGTGTCATAGTGTCCTTTTACATAGATTAGAAATTTTGGTCCCTCGGTTATTGATAGATTATGATTTTTAATCCTTATAAAGTATGAGACTCATCATATTTAACCTTCAGTTAATTAACATGTGTGATTTTGGTGTCTTTTGAACAATTTTTAGAAATATATTGCCGTCAAATATGAAGTAAAGGTACAAGCTTAATATAACGTATAGGTAATTAAGTGGTGGAACAACTAATAATTTTGATAAATTTTTGTATATTTACAAGCAAATGGATTAAAGGTGCACATTTCGATTAATTGAAGGTTAGATACGCTTAGTCAGATATCTCAAGGACTAAATTTTGAGGGACTAAAATTGACCCTTAAAATTTAAAGGACTAGACTGAAATAAGCTATAAACATGATTTTCTAACCATAATTATGGGATAAGTTTTTGGACATGTAGTATTCAACTTTGGTAAGATAATGATTGGATTACCTTCAAGATGAAACAAAATCACGTTTAAATTTCTAAATTTAGTAATAATTTTAAGTATACATGTTTGGAAAGAAAATAATTAAAATACCTCCATGATAAATTAAAATCTTTTTTTAATCACTAGATTTCAGTAATAAGCCTCCAACTTTTTTAAGAAAATAACTGACCTGCCTACAAAATAAATTTAAATTTATAAATTTCAGTAATAATTTAAGGCTCCAACTTCGGTAAGAAAATAATTGACATACTGTATCTCCACGATAAATTAAAATCTTGTTGTAGATTTCTAAATTTAGGTAATAATTTAAGTCTCCAACTTCGGTAAGAAAATAAATAAAATACCTCTAAGATAAATTAAAATATTTTTTAAATTTCTAAATTCAGTAATAATTTAAGTCTCCAACTTTGGTAAGATAATTGAAATACCTCTCCAGAGATAAATTACCTGTCCAAAGATAAATTAAGGACTTGTTTAAATTTCTAAATTCCAGTAATAAGTTGTGTCCAACTTTGGTAAGAACATAATTGACACACCTCCAAAATAAATTAAATTCTTGTTTAAATTGCTAAATTTCAGTAATAATTTACAACTTTGATAAGAAATTAATTTGAGCTCTTGCAAATAAAAATATTATTTCCAATATTAATTCCCTTTTTTTTTGGTAATGAAATATTAAATTTCACTATTAATTTAAGTCAATCATACATTTTAATTTAACTATATTAAAACTATTTAAGCTTGTGATAAACAACAAGACGGTACAAAATTGAACACTCTCAATCTCTAATTAGTTTGCAAATACAACAATGTTATCCGAAAACTCATCAACTCACTATTAACAACCCAATGAGGATTAGCTTATTTTAAAAAATTATGGTAAACTTTTTTTCTGGTTCCACTTAACATGATTTTATTCCTATTTAAGGCATTTTATTAATTTGATTTGGCTTAATAGGGTTAATTAGAATGTGAAAGGAGAAATAACCAGAAACAAGTACATTGAATTATCTACATTTTCCATTCTGTTAGGATTTAAAGTTTGTCCATTCTTTAAGATTTGGCATTCTCTATATGCTTGTTATAGTGTATAACTCGCCATTTATTTTAAACTATGAATCAATGCTACTTATTTAATAGATTATTTGTCATTACGTTTTAAATAACTTGATTGTGACAATATCTTTTACATTGTCAGTGCACAGATCTTAAACTCGCAATGAATCACATATTCCACATTTATGCTATAAAATGTGCACGAAAGTCAGTGTGAACACATTTACATACAAGATGTTTGGATTTATATTTATATTATAGTATGCTGCTATTTAAATATAATGTTTGTAATGATTGTTATTTAAAGTTTGTTATATTGTATTGTCAAATTGTCATGTAACAGTACAAAGTCTCATTTTGCATAACAACTAAATTTTTGTGTGGTAGAATTGTTACGTTATTTTTCTCTTCCATTTTGCCCTTACTATTATTTAACAATCTCATTTTACCATTTACCCGATTTGGCTTTTTAGCTTCACGCTATACATTATTTTGTCTTCATCATATATTTTAAACCCCTCATTTCAATCAGTCTTGCTCAACAATCTATAGTTCTCTGCCAGTAGATGTTTCAAGGCTTTTGTTGGAATTTTGATTGTACGTGATTACGTTGCTGTATGAAAAAAATAGTAGCTTGGTCAAATTTTTAAATAAAAATATAAGACATGAATCCTAATTATGTATGGATAATTTGAGATCCGATTAACCATTAATCATCATAACTAGACCCTCTTTATAAATGAGGTTAATCTTTTAACACGTATTTTTTACTTGATGGGCGTGTTGGATAATGTTATAGAACTTCCCATTTCCTAGAGTTTTCTAACCATTGAAGACGCGATAACAGGATGGTTAAAGTTACTTTCAAATTACCATCAAGGGATGTGGTGCAGCGGATGAAGCTGCTCCTCTCTTAACCAGAGGTCTCGGGTTCGAGCCTGGGTATGAAAAAATCTTTGTAGGGAGCGCTTTCCCCTGAATGGGGCCCTACGCGGTGCGAATCCGGATATAGTCGGGCTTCAATGTGGGTACCAGACACCGGGTGAGAAACCAAAAAAAAAATTACTCTCAAGTTTAAATGCCGATTGCAAAGAGTTGTTGTTATGTCATAGAATTGAACATGATGTGTATGTCAATCTCAATAATGTATGGTGTAATGTTTTGCATCTTAATCTCTTATCTAATTTGATCTTACAGTTGTATCCATGTCAACCAAGTGAAAATGGAGCTTTTTGGATGTCCCTCAAATTACTAACATAAGTGATATTGATGGGCTACAAATCTAAAATAGAATTCAAAACATTAAGTGCAAAAACCAAAAGATGCATAACTCCATAGATATTACTCCTTCCGTCCACATTTATTTATCCACCATACTAAAAATAGATGTCTACTTTTACTTGTCCAGATTGAAAAACCAAGAGATAATTTATCATTTTATACCTATTTTACCCTTGTTATTAAATACTCCAATTCATATCCCAACATTGATGACCTAGCAATAATAAATAGGTGTGATATAGTAAAACAACCATTTTATTTATTGTTTCTTACGGGGTGCGAGTCACACATGGGCAAGTAAACGTACACGGAGGGAGTACAACAAAAGTTAATAGTTGCATCATTACAAAGAAAAAGTGAAAATTGTCTTCCTTGATATAAACTTGTATTATTATTTTACAACAATGTGATCCACAAATTGTAGTAGTTGTATATTTACATTAAGCTTATTTGTATTCAAAATTTCAAAATCATACTTGCCAATGATATTTGGAAGCTGTACAATTTCTTCAATGCCATAATCCAATCAGCAGAGTTCTGTATAACCTCCTAAACCAGAGTTTACAGAGAATCAAGAAAATTCTCCGTAAATTATATCCCTCTAATCAAGCATTTCTATACTTCACATGATTTATTTAGCTGCAAATATAGCCTCCACTGTTAGCTTCTTTTTATGTATTCGGCCGAATTCAGGCACCATGTTTACTGAACGAACTTACTGCCATAGTAGAAAATAACAAGTATAAGTAAAGCATGGTAACGATTAGTATAATGCAGAATGTATCAGAGATAAATTTATGATTTTAGACGCGAAGTAAAATGCAGAATTTTGAATCAAGACCAGTGTTGTAAAAATCAAAAAGCGTTAAAAAGCACTCCAGGCCTATCAGGGCTTTAAGCGCAAAACGCAATTAAAGTGTGAGATTTAGTTAAAAAAGATGCAAAGAAGAAAAATACAAAAATATACATATAACGCAAGAAAAAAAGTGCTTTAAGCGCAAAACGCAATTAAAGTGTGAGATTTAGTTAAAAAAGATGCAAAGAAGAAAAATACAAAAGTATCCATATAACGCAAGAAAAAAAGTAACGACGTCATTCATAGAACTTATGGGCAAGGAGGCGGACACTTTAGTACTTTGCCTACACGGAAGCGCAATTTTTGGGTTATAACCCGTAATTTGACCCATCTTGTCCCAAGCAAATTTTGGGCGGGTTGGTTTATATAATCCATTTGTTGACTCACCTTTTTTGACTCGCCCAAGTTTAACCCAACCCGCCCATTTGCCACCTCTAGTTTTTAGAACTCTCACTGCTAATCGCATATGATCCTATGTATGCATGACCGATTCTGACATAACACAGATGCGATCTATTATATTTAGTAGAGGGTCATTTAATCAATTCACCCTGAATTATGTGCTAAAAATAAGAAAACCCTGGATGAAGTGTTACAAACAAGAAAGGGGTAATAGGAATCCACATAGTTGAAGATCATAAGGAGCGAAAATGGACTAATTAGGGAGATTTTATGTATTTTATAAAGAACTTTCAACTATATCCCCATGCTTACTGTCATCTGTCAATAAAGCCAAGGAGATTAAAAGCAAGAATCATCAAATTAAAAGAAAAGACCGACTTTATTGTACAGGGCGGAGTGTTGGCCAGTCAAGAAATTTCACGTTCAGAAGATGAAAGTCGCGGAAATGCGAATGCTGCGGTGGATGTGTGGGCACACTAGGAGGGATAGAATTAGGAATGAAGATATCCGAGACAAGGTGGGAGTGACATCGGTGGAGGACAAGATGCGGGAAGCGAGACTGAGATGGTTTGGGCATGTGAAGAGGAGGGACACAGATGCTCCAGTACGGAGGTGTGAGAGGTTGGCTATGGACGGTTTCAGGAGAGGTAAAGGGAGGCCGAAGAAGTATTGGGGAGAGGTGATTAGACAGGATATGGCACAGTTTCAACTCACCGAGGACATGACCTTAGATAGGAGGTTGTGGAGGACTCAGATTAGCATAGAAGGCTAGGTGGCTTATCCTTTCACCATAGTAGTTGTAGTTTTGCTCATTTGTTTATTACCATTTGATTTCTGCATTTGATTGCTGCTTATATTTTTTGGGCAGTTGTACTTTGGTTATCTTATTTATCTATAGTAGTTAATGCTCCTTTCTTTCCGGACTGTTCTACCATGACTTTCTCGCTTTTGTTATTCCTTGTTTTCATATTGCTTTCGATATGCTTGGTCCTATCTGACCTTTTGTCTTGTTTTCCTCTCTTGAGCCAAGGGTCTTTCGGAAACAGCTGCCCTACCTTTCGAGGTGGGGGTTAGGTCTGCGTACACTCTACCCTCCCCAGACCCCACATGGTGGGATTATACTGGGCTTGTTGTTATTGTTGTTGTAATCATCAAATTAAAAGAAAGGGAAGGAAAGGAGCAAGTCCTCATAACCAACAAATTGAAAGCAATACAAAATGAAAAACTTCTTTAATTCCCTTGATTCAAATTCAGAGTAAAACAAAACATCTCATTCCAAATGAATATGAAAAACAATGACAAAACAAACACAAAGAACAATCTTTTTTCAAACATCAACATGTTGAAAGTGCTCAAGAAGCCTATCTGCTTCTCTAAGACCAGTAAGATAAGCACCATGAGTTGTTGAATATTGAGTTCTACTTGTTGCTTCACCTGCAAACAAAACTTGAAGTTGAGGACAATTCTGCAAATTTCCTTTAGGCAATGGCTCAGCCAAAGCATCCAGATCATCTCCACTTGATCCAACAGCAATATAACTATATGATCCCAAAAACAATGGATCAGTACCCCATTTGCACTTCAAAATCTTAGTAAACTTAATGAAACTTTCACTTTCATCAGCAAAATTTGACTTCTTGAAATGCTTTGAGTTTGCTAGAAACTGTGAAATTGTTGTCGAAACCCCGTCCATAATCTCTTCATCATCAAGAGTTTCCATTTCAATAGCTTCTTCACCTGCAAACCATGATAATAAAACACTTGACTTTGGATAAATTGGATGTAAAAGTGCAGTCTTCCTTATCCATGAGGGTATTTTCGGTTGACTAACTTTCGCGTCCGGCTTATGGAAAACCAATTGCATATGAGGGAAATTCATCCCATCATAGCCAACATTTTCATCATGATTTGGACTAAGCTGCAAAAACAACTTATCAACAACACCAAAACCAAGCCTTGAAATTGCTTCATTCTTGAATTTAGGAAGTGGAGGACTAAAAAGACCAAAATCGTCGACGCGAATTCTTTGTTTTAAAACCCCTAATGAAACTGTAACAATAACATGATCAGCATACATAACTGATCCATCACCAAAATGCAATTTCACTGGCTTAGTACTGTCCTCATTTTTCAAATTTAAGCAACTGTCACCAGATTGCCATTCAATTTTTGCGACTTTTCGGCCTAGTTGAATCAAACCAGCTGGTAAAACAGAAGCTAAATATTCAATCACTTTTGAGTACCCTTTGGCTATAACTATTTCATCACCCGGAAAATCACAATACTCACTTTCTGCATTAAAATCCAAAGTACTCAAATCACCAGCTGCTGAATAATGCCTATGTTTATTCTCAAGCATACTAAACACCCCTTCTTCAAGTGATTTTTTACTCCAATTTTCAAAAACTTCAACATTTTCTTGATCTTTTCTTAAATAAAAATCAAGTCCCTCTCTAAGGAAAGAACCAATACTAAGATTTTTTTCAATGCCACCATTTTCAAGATTGAATTTTTCAAGAAAATCTCTACATACCTCATTTTCAAGATTCCTTTCTCCTGAAGAAAAATCTAACATTTCATTGAAAAAACTTGATATGGTGTTAACAAAAGATGAATTTATTTCATGACCATCTTCTGTTATGGTCACTTTTTTATCCATGCATTTACCTTCCATGCATTCCCATGGTTGATCAGATTCAAACGAGTTGGTTTCTTTGGCTATTTTGTAAATTGGATTTCCTTCAATACCATGAATCCAAGTAGCACCTATTTCAATTTTGTCACCACAAAATTCAGATGTGAAAATTCTTCCACCAATTCTATTTCCACCTTCTACAACACATAGCTCAAATAATTCATTTGAGTTATGTGTTGTATAGAGTTTATTAGCTGCTGCTAGACCAGCAATTCCTGCTCCAATTATAACAATTTTTGGCTTTTGGGACACCATTATTAGAGGCAAAAAATGAATGAGGACAAGGCAAAAAATAGTGAACAATTTGTTAGAACAAAGGATTTTTGTCTTGTGAGTATGAACTACTTGAACAACAAACAAATATATAGAGGTGTGTGTCATAGTGTCCTTTTACATAAGTTAGAACTTTTGGTCCTTCGGTTATTAATAAATTCTGATTTTGATCCTTATAAGTATGACTCATCATATTTAACCTTTAGTTAATTAAAATGTGTGATTTTGGTGACTTTTGGACAATTTTTGGAAACATATTGCTGTCAAATATGAAGTAACTTTACAAGCTTAATATAACATATAGGTACTTAAGTGGTGAAACAACTAATAATTTTGCTAAATTTTTAAATATTTACAAGCAAATGGATCAAAAATGCCCATTTCGATTAATTAAAAGTTAGATACGCTTAGTCAGATATCTCCAGAACTAAACTTTAAGGGACTAAAATTGACACTTAAAATTTAAAGGACTAGACTGAAATAATCTATAAACGTGATTTTCTAACCATAATTATGGGATAAGTTTTTGGACAAGTAGTATTCAACTTTGGGAAGATAATGATTGGATTACCTTCATGATAAATCAAAATCATACTTAAATTTCTAATTTTAGTATAAATTTTTGGTAAGAAAACAATTGAAATACCTCCATGATAAATTAAAATCTTATTTTAATTAGTAGATTTCAGTAATAAGCCTTCAACTTTGTTAAAAAATATCAGTAATTTTAAGGTTCCAATTTCGGTAAGAAAATAATAGACATACTGTACCTCCAAGATAAATTAAAATCTTGTTGTAGATTTCTAAATTTAGGTAATAATTTAAGTCTCCAACTTCGGTAAGAAAATGAATAAAATACCTCTAAGATAAATTAAAATATTTTTTAAATTTCTAAATTCAGTAATTTAAGTCTCCAACTTTGGTAAGATAATTGAAATACCTCTCCAAAGATAAATTAAGGACTTTTTTAAATTTCTAAATTGCAGTAATAAGTTATGTCCAACTTTGGTAAGAACATAATTGACATACCTCCAAAATAAATTAAATTCTTGTTTAAATTTCTAAATTTCAGTAATCATTACAACTTTGGTAAGAAATTAATTTGAGCTCTTGCAATAAAAATATTATTTCCAATATTAAATTTCCTTTTTTTTTGGGTAATGAAATAGGAGTATTACATTTCAGTAATAATTTAAGTCAATCATACATTTTAATTTAATTATATTAAAACTATTTAAGCTTGTGATATACAACAAGACGGTACAAAATTGAACACTCTAAATCTCTAATTAGTTTGCAAATACAACAATGTTATCCGAAAACTCATCAACTCACTATTAACAACCCAATGAGGATTAGCTTATTTTAAAAATTATGGTAAACCTTTTTTCTGGTTCCACTTAAGATGATTTTATTCCTATTTAAGGCATTTTATTAATTTGATTTGGCTTAATAGGGTTAATTAGAATGTGAAAGGAGAAATAACCAGACACAAGTACATTGAATTATCTACATTTTCCATTCTGTTAGGATTTAAAGTTTGTCCATTCTTTAAGATTTGGCATTCTCTATATGCTTGTTATAGTGTATAACTCGCCATTTATTTTAAACTATGAATCAATGTTACTTATTTAATAGATTATTTGTCATTACGTTTTAAATAACCTGATTGTGACAATATCTTTTACATTGTCAGTGCACAGATCTTAAACTCGCAATGAATCACATATTCCACATTTATGCTATAAAATGTGCACGAAAGTCGGTGTGAACACATTTACATACAAGATGTTTGGATTTATATTAATATTGTAGTATGCTGCTATTTAAATACAATGTTTGTAATGATTGTTATTTAAAGTTTGTTATATTGTATTGTCAAATTGTCATGTAACAGTACAAAGTCTCATTTTGCATAACAACTAAATTTTTGTGTGGTAGAATTGTTACGTTATTTTTCTCTTTCATTTTGCCCTTACTATTATTTAACAATCTCATTTTACCATTTACCCGATTTGGCTTTTTAGCTTCACGCTACATTATTTTGTCTTCATCATATATTTTAAACCCCTCATTTCAATCAGTCTTGCTCAACAATCTATAGTTCTCTGCCAGTAGATGTTTCAAGGCTTTTGTTGGAATTTTAATTGTACGTGATTACGTTGCTGTATGAAAAAAAATAGTAGCTTGGTCAAATTTTTAAATAAAAATATAAGACATGAATCCTAATTATGTATGGATAATTTGAGATCCGATTAACCATTAATCAGCATAACTAGACCCTCTTTATATAAACGAGGTTAATCTTTTAACACGTATTTTTTACTTGATGGGCGTGTTGGATAATGTTATAGAACTTCCCATTTCCTAGAGTTTTCTAACCATTGAAGACGCGATAACTGGGTGGTTAAAGTTACTTTTAAGTTACCATCAAGGGATGTGGTGCAGCGGATGGAGCTGCTCCTCCCTTAACCAGAGGTCTCGGGTTCGAGCCTAGGTATGGAAAAATCCTTGTAGGGAGCGCTTTTCCCTGAATGGGGCCCTACGCGGTGCGAATCCGAATATAGTCGGGCTTCAATGCGGGTACCAGACACCAAGTGAGAAACCAAAAAAAAAGTTGCTCTCAAGTTTAAATGCCGATTGCAAAGAGTTGTTGTCATGTCATAGAATTGAACATGATGTGTATGTCAATCTCAATAATGTATGGTGTAATGTTTTGCATCTTAATCTCTTGTCTGAGGACTTAAATTTGATCTTACAGTTGTATCCATGTCAACCAAGTGAAAATGGAGCATTTTGGATGTCCCTCAAATTACTAACATAAGTGATATTGATGGGCTACAAATCTAAAATAGAATTCAAAACATTAAGTGCAAAAACCAAAAGATGCATAACTCCATAGATATTACTCCTTCCGTCCACATTTATTTATCCACCATACTAAAAATAGATGTCTACTTTTACTTGTCCAGATTGAAAAACCAAGAGATAATTTATCATTTTATACCTATTTTACCTTTGTAATTAAATACTCCTATTCATATCCCAACATTGATGCTCTAGCTATAATAAATAGGTGTGATATAGTAAAACAACCATTTTATTTATTGTTTCTTACGGGAGTGCGAGTCACACATGGGCAAGTAAACGTACACGGAGGGAGTACAACAAAAGTTAATAGTTGCATCATTACAAAGAAAAAGTGAAAATTGGCTTCCTTGATATAAACTTGTATTATTATTTTACAACAATGTGATCCACAAATTGTAGTAGTTGTCAGGGGCGGAGCCAAGTGGTGGCCAGGGTATTCATCCGAACCCCCTTCGGCGAAAAATTACCATGTATATATAAGGTTAAAATAATTTATTATATATAAATAGTAGATGTTGAACTTCCTTGGCTTTCTCGTTTCTTACTCTTTTATATTTTTGAACTCCCTTAGTGAAAATCCTGGCTCCGCCACTGGTAGTTGTATATTTACATTAAGCTTATTTGTATTCTAAATTTCAAAATCATACTTGCCACTGATATTTGGAAGCTGTACAATTTCTTCAATGCCATAATCCAATCAGCAGAGTTCTGTATAACTTCCTAAACCAGAGTTTACCGAGAATCAAGAAAATTCTCTGTCAGTTATATCCCTCTAATCAAGCATTTCTATACTTCACATAATTTATTTAGCTACAAATATAGCCTCCACTGTTAGCTTCTTTTATGTATTCGGCCGAATTCAGGCACCATATTTACTGAACGAGCTTACTGCTATAGTAGAAAATAACAAGTATAAGTAAAACATGGTAACAATTAGTATAATGCAGAATGTATAAAAGATAAATTTATGATTTTAGACGCGAAATAAAATGCAGAATTTTGAATCAAGACCAGTGTTGTCAAAATCAAAAAGCGTTAAAAAGCACTCCAGGCCTATCAGGACTTTAAGCGCAAAACACAATTAAAGTGTGAGATTTAGTTAAAAAAGATGCAAAGAAGAAAAATACAAAAATATACATAATCTTCGTATTAATGTTGTCATAGCTAAATTTTGATAGCGTAGTAGATAAATCCCTAATTAATATAGTGTATGCTCAAAATTTATCTCTTAAAATTAATGGTTCTCATTCAAGATAAACGGATTAGTATTATAAATTGACTTTTAATTGTTTAATGTTAATTATGTTAATCACATCTGATTATACAGTGGCTAATACTGTAATCGATATTATGTACCAAATTTCGAGAACAAAACAATAATGTAAAGATTATTAATCAACTTATTCTTATTCTTATATACAATTTATGTATAACTTGTTTGTAAACCAAATAATTCTAAATTATTCACAATGTGGAACCTGCTTTAGTGAATCAATTGATTATATGAACCCGAAATTCATCTATGTAAAAACAATTAAAGAAAAGGAAAAAAAAGGATCAATATTTGACAACTAAAAACTATCAGAGGTATATCTCTATTGTACGAGGTTTGAGCCTTGAATATAGAATCGTTTTTAGTAAAAAGTGTTTTACCTTAAAACTGATACTTTCTGATATGAATACAAATTGAGATGAACATCGAATGAAAAACCAAACGAAAATGTGAATGTCAAGTTTATTGGGCCCGTGCAACCTAATCTATCAGAATCTTGCTTTAGCCACATTTGTCTCTTGTTTTATTTTCAAAATGAAGTCAATTTTCTTATAAGAACTTGTACCTTTTTTTTTTTTTTCTCTTTTCAGACCTTATAAAACTCCTAAATGACAGTTTCTCCTTAAAACGACAGAGGTTAATGTGGTAACGTGAGATTGTTAAAGAAATAATAAGATGTGATACTAAAAGTTGAGTGTAGTAAAAACATAAATTCAGACCCATCACTATTTAAGTTAGTAATATGAACTTGAGGGCATTTTGGGATTCAATATATTATGCAACATCAAGATTGTCCATAAAGAGGATGAATTCGTTATAACTAAGTATATTAACGGTGTAGAAATTGATTACACTACTTAGTGGTCGTTTGGTTTGAGGTCAAAATAGTCCCGGGATTACAATCCCGGGACTAATTTATACCATCTGTTGGTATTATTTTATACCATTTGAAAGATGGTATAAAATAATACCAGTATAAGTGGGTTAAGAAGGTATAAGTTGAGTTATTCCAGCACTAATTTTTATACCACGTTTGGTACAAGGTATAAAATAATCCCGGCATAACCCATGTTATACCTTAAACCAAACGACCACTTAGACTTTAATGCTATGACCATTTTTCGGCGTATGAGTCGTGAACAGGAACCAAAGACTTTGAGTATTCCACTTTTTACTTCAATCATAGCTATGTCAGGCCCCACCATTTAATTAAGCAACATTATTCAGTTGCTAGTTGCTTCTTACATTATCCCTATTCAACATTGAAGTGCTCTCTGATCTTCTCTTGATCTGGAAATTCAACATTTTAAGTAAAAAGAGCTCTCTTGTTCTTCAGTTGGTGAGACGGATGGCTTATGCTTCAGTTGTTTCTCTTGCTCAAACTCTAGAGCAACTCAGGACCAGAATGGCAGGTTTGTTTTCTGACCCAACAATGAAATCTTTAGCTGGATCTCTTGAGTATTTCGAAGGCTTTCTTGATGATAGTAGCAAGAGAAGTTATCACCAAGAAAAAGTCAAAGTTTCGGTTGGAAAGTTTAGAGATGCACTAAATGAAGTTGAGAGTACTATTGAACTAAAGATTTGTGAATTTCACCAAAAGGGAAGTTTGAGTGGTTATGAAAAAGCAAGTGAAGATTTAGTAGGAAGTTTATTACCAGTAGTACAGAAGATTGAGTTAATAAGGAAAGAATTGGTGCTGAGTCTTGAACCTTGTACAAGCCATGGCCATGACATTGAACCTGCTGAAGATCATCTCGAGACTCGGGAATCTATGCTTGGAAGTCCATCTAGACGTAGTTTTACTACGAATATGGAGCATGATGTTGTGGGTCTTGATGATGATTTGAAGAAGATCTTAGAGAAACTACTTAGGTCCTCATCCGAGAGAGAAGTTGTCCCAATCACAGGTAGTTCCATCTTTGAACTTTGCCTACTATTAAGGTCTCAAGTACGATCTTTGAACTTTGCCTACTCTTAAGGTCACAAAACTATTACTTTGCCTACTATAACACTAAGGGCCTGTTTGGAAAGCCACCCAGGTAATTGGAATTGGGTGTAATTACACAAAGAGCCCTTTTGGATTGGCTTATAAGTTGCTTATAAGTTCAGTTTTTTTGAGTGTTTGGCTGGCCAGCTTAAAGCCATTTTGTGCTCAAAATAAGCTCAAAAAAATAATTGAGCCCATTTGACTTAGCTTATCTAAAGCAGCTTATAAGCTGAAAACAGCTTATAAGCCAAAAAAAATAAGTTAGACTACCCCAACTTATTTTTTTTAGCTTATAAGCTGCAAACAGCTTATAGGCATGAGCCCATCCAAACAGGCTCAAAGTCACAAAATAATTTTGTCACGTTGGAATAACTAAAATTACTAATTATAACAGTAAAGTCACATACTTTTACCCATTATAATGGTAAAGTTACTATAGTAGGTGAAGTTTAGTGATTTTACTGTTATAATGGGTAAAGTCTAGTTACGTTAGTGTGACAAAAGTAGTTTTGTGACTTTATAGCTATATCACTTTTAGTGGGTAAAGTTCAACTACTTTAGTTTTGCATCTTTACTTTTAAAATGGATGAAATTCAATGACCATATGTGAGATCAACCCTTACAGGTATGGGTGGTATTGGCAAAACGACACTCGCTAAAAAAGCTTATGATCATCCTCGAGTTCGGTCTCGCTTTGACATTCATGCATGGGTTACAGTATCTAGAGATTATGGAATGAGAAGATTGCTGTTAAGTCTCGTCCGTTGTATTCCAGGTATGACGGATAAGTTTCTAGAGAAGACTGAGGATCAATTAGCAGAGTTGTTATATAGAAAACTGAAGAACCGAAGATATCTTATTGTCATTGATGATATCTGGAGCACCGAAGTTTGGGATAATGTAACCAGATGTTTTCCGGATGACGACAATGGTAGTCGAATCATATTAACAAGTAGGCTTAACGCTGCTTATGATAATCCTGATAGTCCTTTGCATGAGATGGAAGTATTAAGTTTGGATGATAGTTGGAAATTACTCTCCATTAAGGTATTTGGGGCGAACGATCTTTGTCCTTCTGAATTGGAGGATATTGGGAAGCAAATAGCAGAAAAGTGTGGTGGACTTCCTTTGGCAATTCTGGTGGTTGCAGGGCATCTTTCTAAAATTGCTAGGAGAAGAGAAAGTTGGATTATTGTTGCAAAGACTGTTAGTTCAGTTGTTGCGAACGATCCTGATAAATGCCTAGGAGTGCTCGGTATGAGTTACAATTACCTACCGAACCACCTCAAGCCGTGCTTCCTCTCTATGGGGGCTTTTCCTGAGGACTTTGAAATTAAAGCTCGGATGTTGATCCAAGTTTGGGTTGCTGAAGGGTTTCTAAAAGCCGGAAGGCTCAAGAGCTTGGAAAAAGTTGCAGAAGAGTGTTTAGAGGATCTTATTAGTAGAAATTTAATTATGATTAGAAAGAGGAGGTTCAATGGCGAGATTAGAAGTTGTGGGTTACATGATTTGTTGAGGGATTTGAGCTTAAGAGAAGCTCGAAAAGATAAGTTCCTGCATGTGACATCAACTCGATATGTCTCAAGTTTTCTAGCACAAAGGACCGAGGTTCGTGGCTTCAGCTTTTTTTCCGACATTTCTCTAAATGATTCTAGTGAGTTATCACCTCATGTTGCTCGATCGATGTTTCTCTGGGGAAAACAGTTAATCTCTGCTCCGCCTCATAGGCAAATTTCCTTATTAGCGAGCTTCAAACTTATCAGAGTGTTGGCAGTTTTTTCTCATTTGTTTCCTTCATTCCCAGTTGAGATAATGCAACTAATTCATTTAAGGTACCTTTGGATTCGATCAAATGGTAATCTTCCTGCGTCAGTGTCCAGGCTTTATAATCTGCAAACCTTGGTATTTCAACAACCAGAACTACATTATATGTACAAAACTTTAATTCTGCCTCAAGAGATCTGGAACATGACACAGCTAAGGCGTCTGCGTTTACTGAGTGGCAACTATCTGTCTAAGCCTAAAAGAAGTGCAAAAACAGATGGTGTTTTGGGGCTAAGAGCTCTGGAGGAACTTTCTCACTTATGTTTTGCTAGCTGTACAGAGGAAGTCTTTTCCTGCCTTCCCAATATACGTAAACTGAGTATTCTCGATGCTGCATCCGATGATGCATTTGAATGCTTACAAAATCTGGCCCATTTAGAGAAACTTGAAACGTTGAAGTGCGTCTGCTATGGTCAGAAGCGGCTCTCCTTGTCAAACTGGTGTGTCTCCCTAACATCTGTTAAGAGGCTAATATTATCCGGTTGTCTTGTGCTTTCGAAAGACATGGCAAGTCTCGCTGCATTGCCTAACCTTGAAGTGCTTAAACTTAGAGATAATGAGTTTGAAGGTAATGCTTGGATACTAAGTGATGAAGACGAGTTTAGTCAGCTAAAATTTCTACTGGTTGCTGAGCCACGTCTAGTCAACTGGGAAGCTGCTAGTGTTAACTTCCCCAATCTTCAAAAGTTAGTTTTGAGGAAATGCATCCGTCTCGAGGAAATTTCAATCAATATTGGGGAGATATGTACATTGGAGGTGATTGAATTGATCTGCTGCAGCTCTTCTGCTGAGAAATCAGCCAAAGAAATTCAACATGAACAAGTAGAGTACATGGGAAATTCTTGTCTTGATATTCGCGTTTATGGTAAGTTCCAGAAATATCAGCTGAATATTTAACATTAGTTTCAAATTCTGAGCGCATCTAATATGAAATATTTCTTGGGATCACCCCTTGAGATGCCCAAAATTCTGACTGATGAGTTTCTCTCTTGCAGCTGATGATGATGAATCTTCCTCGTTGTTCGACTTCTGGAGGGCAGTACTAGATTGAGCTTGAGTTGATAAATCTATATTTGACTCTGCTAAGTTTCTAGTTGTTATAGAGTTCCCTTTCCTAGAGTTTTCTCAGCATTGAAGACGCGACAATAGGACGGTTTAAGGTTACTCTCAAGTTACCGGGATGTGGTGCAGTGCATGGAGCTGCTCCTCTCTTAATTAGAGGTCTCAAATTTGAGCTTGGGTATGAAAAAATTCTTGGTAAGGAGCGTTTCTCCTCAACTCCAACCCCCCCCCCCCCCCCCCCCTCCCCTCAAATGTGGCCCTACACTGTGCGAATCTGAATATAATCGGAGTTCAATGAATACCGAATATCGGGTGAGATATAAAAAAAAAAAAAAAAAAAAAAAAAGAAGTTACTTTCAAGTTCAAATGCCGATTGCAAAGAGTCGCTGCTATGTCATAGAATTGAACATGATGTGTATGTCAATGTCAATAATGTATGGTGTAATGTTTTGCATCGTAATCTCTTATCTGAGGACTTAAATTTGACAGTTGTATCCATGTCAACCAAGTAAAAGTGGACCATTTTGGATGTCCGTCAAAATACTAACATAAGTGATATTGATGGTCTACGAATCCAAAATAGAATTCAAAACATTAAATGCAAAAACCAAAAGATTCAAAGCTCAATAGATATTTACTCCTTCGTCTAGTTTTACTTGTTCACTATTCTAAATATAAATGTCTATTTTTACTTATCCGGTTTGGAAAGCCAAAAGATAATTATCATTTTATACCTATTATGCCCTTTTTATTGCCTGTAATCCCCAAAGAATATACAGGCATAAACTCTTGAAAATTATTAGAAAATTAGAGAAGAATAACAGAAAATTAAAGCTTTGAGGCGTGAAAGGTATTTGATTACATACGTTGGTTCTATTTCCCTCTACTAGAAAAACTATAGAATCTGAAGCAATGAAATCAGGATCAAGAGTTTTTTCTTTCCTAGTTCTTTGGCTTCTTCTAGGCTCTAACTTAATATTGTCACTTTTCCTTTTATTTGAAATATCAGAATGTGACATCTTTTGTGTGTCAAGACTACTTCAATTTTCTTCAATCAACTGCTCATCATCAATGGCGTCTGAAGAAAATCGAAGTAGTCTTGACACACAAAAGATGTCACATTCTGATATTTCAAATAAAAGGAAAAGTGACAATATTCAGTTAGAGCCTAGAAGAAGCCAAAGAACTAGGAAAGAAAAAACTCTTGATCCCGATTTCATTGCTTCAGATTCTATAGTTTTTCTAGTAGAGGGAAATAGAACCAATATATGTAATCAAATATCAATTTTGTTTAATATAGAAGAAGATCCTAGAACATTCAAAGAAGCTATGGCTTCAAGAGATGTTGCTTTTTGGAAAGAGGCAATTAATGATGAAATGGACTTAATAATGTCCAACAATACTTGGATTTTAGTTGATTTGCCTCTTGAATCTAAACCTATAGGTTGTAAATGGGTATTTAGGCGAAAATATAATAGAGATGGTTCTATACAAACCTTCAAAGCAAGACTAGTTGCAAAGGGCTTCAAACAAAAAGAAGGCATTGACTATTTTGATACGTATGCTCCGGTTGCAAGAATTACTTCTATTAGAGTATTTTTATCATTAGCATCTATATAGGATTTATATGTACATCAAATGGACGTTAAAACTGCTTTCCTAAATGAAAATTTAAGTGAAGAAATTTATACGAGACAACCTGAAGGATTTATTCTTCCTGGCAATGAACATAAAGTTTGTAAACTAATAAAGTCTCTCTATGGATTGAAACAAGCTTCAAAACTGTCACGACCCAACCCCATAGGCCGTGACTAGTGCCCGATCTGGGCACCCAAACACATCTATCAAATGCTATCTCAAATTTTTATCAAACGCATTCAAGTATATAGCAGAAGCCGACAAGGCTATATTTCAAATTTAGATAATTTCCAGAAAAATTTCGGCAGAGTTTCCTTTGTTTTACAGACTATCCAAATTAACCCTGCGCACAGATAATACCAACAATGACCACCCAGGGCCAACAAAGCAACATTTAAACATATGCGGACCGGCCGCCGCGGTGAATGGGATCGCCCAAACACAACATATACACGCATCCGTACAGAAAGACCCCAACCCACAAACATGTCTACAGACCTCTAAACAGACCGACAGAATCATATGACGGGACAGGGCCCCGCCGTACCCATGAACGAGAATATATAAATACAGTAGTGACAGACTGTACCAAAAGATGGGCTCTGAATAAAAGAGCGCTCCAAATGGCAGAAAAATATCCTAGACGGACGGATCAGCAAACCTGTCGTCGGTACCTGCGCGGCATGAAAACGCAGCCCCCGAAGAAAGGGGGTCAGTACGAAATATGTACTGAATATGTAAAGCCTGAATTACAGAAACAAAATCATAACTGGTACAGAACGTACAGAAAAAGTGAGTAGAAAATCCAAAGTATCAAATACATATTTTCAAAACATGCGGAGTGTGTACAGAAACATATGTCATATCAAATCCGACCCCTGCCAAGGGACTCGGCAGACAGAACGTGGCCACCCTCCCGACGCTGGTGCCACAACACAGAAGAATCAGAATAGGGGCATAACCCCGTAACATAGTATATCATATCAGATGGCCATGGCAAATCATATCAGAACATGTGTACATGGCACAGCATACTCCACAAACCCATGTACACGTATACCTGCCCCCTCACATCGAGGCACGGCGAACAATGCAGAGGATTACGCTTGACAACATATCCTGGCCCGGGCTCAGTGTGGGAAACATTGGGGCATCCACGAGTGGAGTAGTGAGAAACTAAATGCAGTTAAAATATCATAAATATTTTCAGAGACTCGATGAGGCATATCAATGACAAACCAATTCAATGAAGTCAGACGGGATCATAATAAGTGAGTTTCGGATGTCATAATGAATTACAGAAGCATAACCTTTCTGAAGTCGTTCCGAGTGCCAAAACAATTTATAAGACTTAATGAATTATTTAAAACAATTTTTTTTGTTTAGTAGTTAAAAGAGTAGTCAGAACATTTCTTTCCAAAAACTGCTCGAAAACGAGCCTTAAGTACAATAAGGGTAAAATCGGGACTAGTGGGCCCACCTTGGGACAAGCAAGGCGGTGGGCTCAAATTACGCATTTTAGGCTTATGGGGTCACCTACGAAGGTTCTACGGACATTTTATAACTTTTCATAAAGTTTGGGGAAGGTTTGCATAATTTTCAAGAAAGCATACAAAAAAAAGGTTCAATTCTATTGAATGAAAGAGGGATATTTTCAAATGCGGATTCCGATGAGCAGAATATTTTCCGAGGCTCGAATCCGATCCTAGTACACCTAGGACATGCCAAAAGAAGAAAAGGGATAGCTTTACATACCTGTCGACGATTATCCGTGAATCCCTTTTGCCTCGTTGCTCTTTTCGCCTATTTATATAAAAGTGACGTTATCGTTAGTAACTATATTTCCTAGTTCGCCACTCTGTAGTTCATTCTTCTATAGGACCTACATTCCCGTCTATATATATGTTCTCACTTAAGTATTCTATTAACTAGCATTTTGGCGAAAATTCGGTAGCACTTCCCCTTATAGGTTCACCTATCCAAATTTCCAATTGTGTTCCTGTAGACACAGAAATACCAGCAACAATACATGGGCACACTTATACTTTCAATTCCTTCAATCCAATAAAAAAAAAAGCGACAATATGATCGTATCAACACAATTCCAACTTTAACTTTCCAATCTTTTCGCCATATAGTTCGGGACAACAACAACTATAATTCTACTGAAAATTAACTATCATGCTTGATCAAAAATAACTCCTGCTCACGGCCCAAAACAGCAACATAACATTACCATTTACAATTTCTTGTGATCAACACTTATCTATCAAGTTTACAAAAATCGCAATAACTTGCAATTGTCCAACTCCAACCAAACAACAATAACATGTTTAGCAACATTGTCTATATAACCGCAAGAGACTATATTAATAGCATACTAACTCCTACAACAGCCCATAACGACTTCAACTCCACTTTTTAACCATCTATGTCTTCATTCTTATTTTAGAACCCATGACAACAACAATCAACATTCAAACTAAATTAGCCCATCCATTTACATAAAACAGTCCACGGTTGGACTGTTTTTCCCACTTCCATATATATCATTTCTCTTACATCTTAACTCACATATTTAAAATGCAAACAATACACCACAATGTCCATAACAATCAACAACTAAAGTATCACATAAAACAGTCCATTAACTCCTTAAATCAACTCCTACACGGCTTCAACACAACTATATACAAAATTCCATAATTTTCATTCCTTTCAAACACACTACATCATTCAAACCATCCTTAATACATGTACAAGAAATTCAAACATTACTTCACATAAGCCCTTCACACGGCTAACTTTAAATTTCAACAACAACATTCAATACCAACATGCACCATTTTATACATATTCACAATGCATCCAACTCATTCTAAATGTAAAAGAAAATAACCAATTCTTACCTTGGATACTTGGCTCCAATTTGTGTCTTAAATCTTTATACTTGTTCTTGCTTCTCCACCTCTATCTCCTTGTCTTCTCCTTAGAATTTTTACTAAGCAACAAAACTGATTTTTTTTTTTTTTTTTAAGCCCCAATCTAGCCGTGAGCAGCCATGGGCATTTGTTTTTCTTGCTCTTGAGCTTTGTGTACCAACAAATGACTTGAAAATGGTCATTTGCACTACATCCCATTAAATATATATATATATCCCATATTGCTACACGTATTCCCCCTTTTGATGACTCACTTTTGCACCTTGTTTTGTTAATTTCCAGATTTTGATTCCTTTTTTTTTTTTTTTTTTTTTTTTCGGGTGGGGCCCACATGGCCCCTTAAGCTTAATTAATTAATGAAGTGATTTAAATTTTAATCCCACTTAATAATCTAATCATAGTTAATTTACCCCTAATCTCCAATAATATCTTTATACCAATAAAATTCATACACAATTTATGTTTTAATTAAAATTGAAAATTAACGATTTCTATTTCGTATCCGAAAATAATTCCGCCTTTAACTTGAGTCAATTTTCTTGCGGATAATTCGTCATATAAATGTACGGGGTATAACATCAATGGCATGAAAAGTTTGATAGTGTGATATTGTCAGACGAATTTGTACATAATCAAGCCGATAAATGTATTTACTCCAAATTTACAAAAGATTATGGAGTTGTCATTTGTCTTTATGTTGATGACATGTTGATTTTTGGTAGGAACATTCTTGGAATTTCTGAAACCAAGATGTATCTAACTTCGGTTTTCAAAATGAAAGATTTGAATGAAGTAGATACTATCTTAGGTATCAAAGTCCAAAGAAATAATAAGAGGGTGAATTTGTCACAAGCCCATTAAATTGATAAGATACTTAGCAAATTCAATCATTTGGGTATAGAGGAGTCTAAAACTCCATATGATTCAAGTATCAAGCTTACTGAAAATACTGGAAGAACAGTGGCTCAATTAGAGTATGCAAGTGCAATTGGCAGTTTGATGTACGCAATGCACTGCACAAGGCCTGATATAGCATTTGTCGTTTGTAAACTTTCAAGGTTTACGAGTAATCCAAGTAAAGCTATAATTAGAGTACTTGGATATTTAAAGAAAACCAAACATTTAGGCATTTGTTATAGTGGTTTTCCTACCGCATTAGAAGGATATTTTGATGTGAGTTGGATTACAAGTATTAATGATAATAAGGCTACTTCAGGTTGGATATTCAGTTTGGGGGGTGGCGCCATTAGTTGGGCATCTAAGAAACAAACCTGAATTTCCCATTCTACTATAGAATCTGAATTTATAGCATTAGCAATAGCAGCTGCTAGGAAAGACGCGGAATGTCTAAGAAACATGTTACTGGATATAAAGTTGTGGCCACAACCTATGCCAGCCATTTCCATAGTTTGTGATAGTGAGACTACTATGTGCGTAGCTCACAATAAAATGTATAATGGGAAATTGAGGTATATAAGCTTACGACATGCTTATATAAGAGAGTTAATTACAAATGGAACTATAGCTATAGTATATGTGAGATCAAATAAGAATTTGGCTGATCCACTTACAAAGGCATTAAATAGAGATGCAGTACAACAAACTAGTGAAGGAATGGGGTTAAAACTCTTAAAATAAATGCAAGTAATGGGAACCCAACTTTGAGTTAGTATACATTCTAACAACATAAGTTCAATGGGTAATAACAAGTTGCTTGTCTTGTTTAAGCACGAATCTCCTCGTGTAGAGCCTCCTTTCTGGTGAATTGTTTACTGTTATGTGAGGAGTTTAGAAGTTGTTAAATGCTTGTAATAACAGGGGCATAATGACAAACTTCAAAGTGCATGCTGCTACAAGAAAGAGGGTGAATTAATTCTTAATGGAAGTAGCAAATGTTTGTAGTAACAGGGACACGGAGTCTATTTCCACCTATATGAATATTGAAGTGGTCTCGCTTCAACCAAGATTTAAGGAGTTGGTCTTGTAAATATTCATGAATTTGGATTAGCACATGACCATAAACGTGCTAACGCATAATACTGGATTGTTTCGCTACTTAATAATATTATGCATGTGATACTTTCGATTCGACAAAAGGAGTTGTGGTTCAAATCTTAGGATACCAATAACTTCGTAAAATTTTAAAGTATTAACACTAATGAAATGTTCAAATCTATGTAAGATACTTTTCGGTATGCGTAATGTTGTGTGACATATTACAAACTAGTGGGGGATTGTAAGTGTAGCTTGTAATATGTGGGAGGAGTCCCACATCGATGGCCAATAGCCATTGATTGGCTATGAAGAGCTAAGTCCATTTAGTCTAATAAAATGACATATTTATAAGATATGTGCATTTATATATATTTAAATGACTTGGACTTGGACTTTAAATAAAGGTCGGAACTTTAAATAAAGGTCTTATTTTTGTATTTATTTTGAACAATTTTTTTTTTTAAAATTGAATTTAATATTTAAATTCTAAATTTAACAAAACATTGCGTCTGTTCAGAAAAGGAGTGTTTCTTCAGGAATAGTCTTCTTCTAAACTTGTATAAGTACAGACTCATGCCATAAAAAGCGATACAATTTGCATGTACCATCAAAAGCTTTGTTGTATCCTGATAGATATTTGCTTGTAATCTCCAAGGAATATACAGACATAAACTCTTGAAAGATAGTGATCTTTCACACCTCAAAGCCTTAATTTTCTGTTATTCTTCTCTAATTTTCTAACATTTATGAAATACTCCAACATTGATGAATTATAATAAATAACGGTGATATAGTAAAACAACCATTTTATTTATCGTTTCTTTAAGGGTTTTCAAACATGGGGGGAGGAGTTCAACAAAAGTTAATAGTTGCATCATTACAAAGAAAAAGTGAAAATTGGCTTCCTTGATATAAACTTGTATTATTATTTTACAAACAATGTGATCCACAAATTGTAGTAGTTGTATATTTACATTAAGCTTATTTGTATTCTAAATTTCAAAATCATACTTGCCAGTGATATTTGGAAGCTGTACAATTTCTTCAATGCCATAATCCAATCAGCAGAGTTCTGTGTAACTTCCTAAACCAGAGTTTACAGAGAATCAAGAAAATTCTCTGTACATTATATCCCTCTAATCAAGCATTTCTATACTTCACATGATTTATTTAGCTGCAAATATAGCCTCCATTGTTAGCTTCTTTTATGTAGTCGGCCGAATTCAGACACCATATTTACTGAACAAGCTTACTGCCATAGGAGAAAATAACAAGAAAGTATAAGTATAACGTGGTAGCAGTTAATATGAATATAAGTTCACTAAAATACAGCAAAAGGATGTGTTGATACTAGCGTAATACATGGATAAATTTATGATTTTAGGCACGAAGTAAAACACAGATTTTTGAATCAGGACCAGTATTGTCAAAGGTGAAAAGAGTTGAAGAGCACTCCAGGCCTATCAGGGCTTTAAGCGCAAAACACAATTAAAGTGTGAGCTTTATTTAAAAAAGGCGCAACGAAGGGACAATAAAAATATACACATAATGCAAGAAAAAAACCTTAAAAGTTAAATTTTGGTCTTTGTGACCTCTGACTTGCTAATGTAATGCAAAAAGAATTGTAACATACCTTTTCGAGCTCTTTATCTTGATCTTTTGACTAAAGAAATTCCTGTGGGATCACCACCCCATTCTTCAAATACTACCAACAGGTTTCCACTTGGTTTCAGCCATGATCGGGGAACATGGTACCTAAATTTAACAATTTCACAAAGTTTATCAAAACAAGTTGAAGTTAAAGAGTAACATATTTCTTCAAGCTTCTTGCACTACAAAAAAACTGGAATTAGCTATGAATTCGTTGTTGATCCGTCGCTAAGTTGCTTGTAGCTAACATAATTTTATTTTATGATAATCCGTCACTAATCCATCACTAGATAGGATTAGTGACCAATTCTGTTGTTTAGCTACGGAATTTGTCCATCGCTAATTCTTGTTCTTTAGTAGTGTTGTGTTTAGTTGATTTGTGTAATCCTATGGAATATAATGTCTCCTGAATTTCTTTGTGGGTTTGTAACTTTTGGTATAAACAAGTAGGATTAAAGATTGTCTTGTGAAATTTTCCACAAAAAGTTGATCCAGTCCACAACTCTGTGAAAGGTCAAAGGAATTTTGGAAATCGCTTACCATCTTTGAGAAGGCTGTCCGCAGTTAGTCTGGCATTTCTTCTCACTAAACGTTCCAGCATAATTGCATTTGCTGCAGTCTCCTTGTGCTCTGTATCCAGGCCAGTGGCGACCTAAGCCTTCACCATTTATCCATATCTGACCTTTTCCCATACTTGCCATGTCTAAAGCAAGCGGTTCATTTCCTCCAGGCGCGTTAAATGTAGCCTGGAAAAGGAATTTGTCTATTAACTACACGCTACAACATGTTATTCAAGATCATAAAACAGATAAAAACATGTCCACATTTTGATGACTGCATTAGAACAATACAAATAGCCATAGTGTCAAAGCCAGTAATTTGGCTAAGGGTGTTCAGTTTAATAAATATGTAAAAAGTAAATTCTGACTTATATACAAAGTATAATTTTCTATAAACTCAGTAGTATAATTATTTTCGATGAAGAATGATCAACTGATCACGCTTCACTCCATGTGGCTACGCCACTATGGATAGGAACTTTACCTTGTACCAAGTTAGGGGTTGCTTTTGAGCCACTAGTGAACCTTGAACCCATTCAACAGAAGAACTCCCACTTAAGGAGTGAAGACTTAATGATTCACCTTTTAGACCAACCTGCAAACAAGCAAATTATAAATTATTCAGGTACCAGACGCTCTATATATCGTTTTAATGGTTATTCTCACATTTGAGTAGCTCTTGAATGAAAAATAAATGTTTTGGGGCTAGGAGGAGCTTATCATAATAGCTTCATTCGTCTCCTCAACAAAAATATACTATGAAAGATCCAGATTCAGGGAGAGAACAGAAGCAATTAGTGAACAAACCTTATAAGACCATCTCTGTTTTGTCAAGTCTCTTTTTCCCTCATTGAGACCGCTCAACGTGACCGGACCCAAAACTCCTGCATTCCACGTATCATAATGCACGCCAACGTTCTGAAATGGATTTTAAAACCATGGGTTATATAAAATTTTACAATAATGGTTCAGTTACCACTGATAATCAAAAGAGCGGAGAACCAGGAAATGGAAAACTAACCGGGAGACCAACGGAAACACTGAGCAGAGAAATCTTGTTAATACCAGGTCTTAATTTCACACTGCCACTATATGTAAGTTTTGGATTATCCAATGTCCCATAAACAGTTCCTACCAAAAGTCAGGGACACATCGAAATTAGGATATATGGATAAACTTAAAAAGTAGCATGTTTGGCCAAGCTTTTGGGGAAAAATAAGTGTTTTTTGAGTCTTAGCAAAAGTTGTTTTTTCAGAAGCTAAAAAAAATAGATTCCGAGAAGCACTTTTGGAACATTGATCAAGCACAAAGTACTGCTCTAATATCAGCAGAAGTGCTTTTACGATTAATTAGCCAAACAAAAACTGCTGCTCTCCAAAAGGTACTTTTTTCGAAAAACACTTCTGACAAAAATCAGGTTTTAAGAGCTTTGCCAAACAGGTTAGTAGTTTGTTAGGAAAAAACGCTTTGCCATAATCCCAAGTAGAGTGTTGTTTCCGCTACCTGATAGTTTTCCATTGACAAAAACATGCAAGACATGACCAGCCGACATAACAGTAAGATAAGGATCCTTTCTGTTCTTTAGAAATCCTTCACCAGACGCTATGTTTACACTGGAGAGAGTAACGAAAATATTATCATGATATTAAATCTGACATGTAAAGGTGGAACTAGATAAAATCATTTGAGGAAAGTAAGAAAATGGAAGTTACTCACTCTGTCATGTACCACAAATAGTCTGAGGAATCTCTGGTGACATTTTTCTGTTCCCATAATCCGTTGGCTGCAAGTTTATCGCTGTTATCAGCAGTCGGCGTTTCTTCATTGTATGACTGCCAAGACAATCCACCACCTGTCGGTGTCATCTTTATGCTCGAGCTTCGGGAGCTAACCTGCAGCATTACATAGAGTACATTAAAACTTGGGATAATTTCCTTTCCGGACTGTCCAAAAAAATAATAGCCGGAAAATGCATATCCCTTGTATATTAAGTAAAATATACATAAATATACATGTAATTTACATCATTAGTGTATATTTTTGTATATTTTGAATAGGGCCCGTAATTAATTTCAGCTGACGGGCCAAAAATGAAAAATCCTTAAAATTCTTCCCCTAAATGTTTTATATGTATTTATTTGAACAGAAAAAAGGATCGGTTGTATTACCCTTGCAGTGTTATAAACAGCAGTTTTGCAGTCAGGAAGAATGCTGATGGACCAAGGAGGCAGATCATATGGCCTATTCTGAAAGGTGACTTTAACTGAATATTTAGAGTCATAGTTGGACAAGAATGCAGCACAACTTCCAAATTTTGATCTATAGACATGAGCCTATGTTGGTCACAGAAAATGTAAACAGCGTTAGAACAAAAAAAATCAAGACTATTGATCAAACAGAAACCAACTATTATCTAAATCAGACTAACCTCTTGATTACTTCCAAGCTTAGTCACCGTGGGATACGATGAAACTAAAGCTGGTTCAGATAGCTTAATCGCTTTATGCAAGTCTCTCAAGTGTCCATATTTTGGTTCGTTCAGCAACCCTTTTACACCATAAAGCAAAAAAATCAAGACAAGCATGAACAATTTACAGGAAATTTTTCCATTATTTTCATTTTTTTTTTGTTGTGCAGATGTGTAAATGTGAGAAGGTTTCAGGTTCTTTTTCGTACCATATTCATCGAGAGGAGCATCATAATCATAGCTAGTAGCAATGAAAAGCCCTGAAGATGTCCGGCCAAAATTTGTTCCCCCATGATACTGAAGCAAAATAGAAGAAAATATATCAACAAAGTAAATGGTTATGTATGCTAAGTAACAGCAAAAACATTAACACGAAATCAAAGGTCAACTTACCATGTAGTAATTGAAGAATGAACCATTGTTCTGAACAAACCTTGCAACTGAAAATGCAACATCTTCTGCTGGCCTTTGAGGAATGGGACCACCAAATTTTGTATACCTGAGCATGGTAGAGTATATAGCAAATGAACATTCAGCAAATGGCGTAGCCAAAAATTTCCCTAAGTGTTCAAGCTTGTACATACAAAGTATAATTTTCCGATACAGGGTGTTCAACTGACCACCCTACAGTCTATGTGGCTCTGCCACTGCATTCAACTAGATAGAGTGGTTGAATTAAACAACTATTAAAGGTGGTTCAAAAGAACATAAGTTGTTATAAATTATAGTGTCATAAGTTTGCATTCTTGAAACTTACCAGCCAGTCCAAACTTCTGTCCACATTTTGGGTTTGTAAGGCTTATTAGGACGAAAACCTTCGCAGTAGAAGCCATTGCAAGTATCAATCTATAGCAGAATAAAGAAAATATGAGTTCTAGAGAGATATCCAAAAGAATCATGAAAACAAGTCACAGTAGTTATTTGCTTCAAGAACTAACAAGTTCCTCCTATACCAATCCACAGCAAAAAAAAAAAGTTATATACAGTAACAAGTACTGTCATTGAGTCACTAAAACCCACTCCAACAAAAACTGGAGCTAGATGATGCCACCCGGAGGCGGAGCTGGGGGGCCGTAAAGCTCAGTGGCAGAAGTAGGATTTTCACTAAAGGAAGTCAAATCGTATAAAAAAGTAGATGCAGGAAGAAGTCAAGGGGATTCAACATATAATATATGTACATAACAAATAAATTTCACCTATCTACACAAAGTAATTTTCCGGCGAAGGGGTGTCACTTGACACTACATGGACAAATCCTCTTCGCTGCAAAATTATAGTATATATAAAAGGTCAAAATTATTTTTTACGTATATAGTAGATGTCGAATCCCTTTTGGCTTCTTGCTGTGGTTACTTCTTTATATTTTGAATTTCCTTTGTGAAAATCTTGGCTCCGCTACTTACCACCATACTTTTTCACCATATATTTAAACAACTTAAAGGGGCTTAAATAGTGCTTATTGATAAAATCGGAACAATACACAAGATTAACATGGTCACTGCGTAAGGCTGAAGCGAAAAAATCAAGAAATAGTCCAAGAATGCTACGTTACTCAAACACTTCAAAAATGCCTTCAGGTTCGTGTCGGACCTGAAAAAGTAATGCACTTTTGGAGGTCCAACACAGGTGCAGTAACATTTTTATAGAGTCCGAGCAACATTGCAAAAATGAAATAGTCTATGCAATTATTGGAAATTTGGAGGAGATTAAGAATTGCTTACCACAGGATCAGGAGCGTCTTCTTGTTTACACATAATCCATGGGACACCAGTTTTTAGACCCACAGCCATTTGAGCTGTCCATTTTGTATAAGCTTTACCAGGAGCACCAATTTCCCATTCTACTGGTCCATACTCATTTTCTATCTGCAGCATTTAATTACCAAACTTTACTTAACATAATCAAGAATTAGGGGAACAAAGCAACAATTAATGGGAGATAAAAAATCCCAAATTTCATTTCTATAAATAGTGTAAAGACAAGGCATGAGAATAATCCGGACCTGAGCAATTATTATTGGTCCTCCTTGAGGTTCAAACAATTTTTCTGACTTCATCATGTTGACTATTCTCTGAACAAATCCTTGCATAGCCACCTGCATCATAGTCAACCAGAAAACATGACAGTTCAGACATAATATTAATATAAGTGTGGTTTTCTCTAATAATTTAAATTTTAAACAAGATGGTCACACGTTTCAACATGGTATCATAGCAGATAAGTGGTCCTGGGTAAAATTACCCGCCACTCGAAAAACATTTAACATTTCCACATGTTTAAGTCATAAAAAAGAATTAAGTCTGCTCGTTAAGAGTTGTTGTGACATGATATAATCATAATTGGAAGTGTGTTCAAACATAATATTAAATGAAAGTTTGTTTTATTTAACAATTTGAAATTTTAGATAAGATGGTCAAACGTTTCAACATAGTATCAGAACAGATAAGTGGATCCAGGCGAAACTATCACAGCCACTCCAAAATTCAAAACATTTCTGTGTGTTTGGAAGGAAAAAAAAAATTAAGCCCATACGTGAAGATCGTTGAGACATGATATAATTACGATAGTAATTCAAAGAGTGTTTTATTTATAATAGTTTAAGATTTTAGATGTAATTGTTACGCGTTTCAATATGGTATAAAATCAGACAAGTGGTCACAAGTAAACTTCTCACTGTCACTCGAAAAACAAAAAATATTTCCACGTGTTTAGCTCATAAAAAATAATGAAGCCCACACGTGAAAAGACGTAGCAACTCAAGCTTTAAAATGATTGGAAAGTAAAAAAAACAGACCTTGAAAGGCTGATTGTCTGTTCTGAATTCCATACCAGGCACATATTTTAGCCAAACAGGGAATCCCCTGCATACAAATAAAACATAAAACAGAGTATAAAACAGGGGAAGCTACAAAAAATAAAAAATAAAAACTAAAGCCAAGTCCTTTATATATCTAACTATTTGTGTATATTACCCAAAGTTCCATTCAGCACAGACGTAAGGGCCAATACGTAGATTGACATAAAGTCCTGCTCTTTGTACCAATTTGATGAACTTAACCAGATCATATCTCCCTTCAAAATTGTACTGAAAATTAAAAAAAAAATGAAATGAAAAGCTTAATTTTTTTCATTGTTGGATATTAATTACATAATCAAGATTTAAATTAATAAAAGTAAATTAAGTTGAGTTAAAGGCATTACTTTTCCAGGAGAAGGTTCATGTGCATTCCAAAAAACGTAAGTCTCAATAACATCCAAGCCTCCATCTTTAGCCTTTTGTATAAGATCAGGCCACATCTAAAATCGCCAATACCAAAAAAAAAAAAAAGTGACATTATTGCAGAAGAAAAAATGAATAATATTACAGCCAATATACACAATGGAATAAAAATTACAGAAGAACAAGACTGACCCATTTTTCAGAAGACATAATAAAGTGTAAAGAAATGATTTTAGAACAAAAATTATAGAAAAACAAGACATACCCACTTTTCAGAATCACAGAAATACAAAACATACCCATTTTTTAGAAGCCATAAAAATGTGTAAAGTTGAGATTTTTGGAACCAAAAAACATAAAAGAACCAAAAATTACAGAAGAACAAGACAGACCCATATTTCATACGCTAAAAATGGTAAAGTTAAGATTTTCTCAGCAAAAAAAAAAAAAAAAATTAGAACCATAATGCTTAAGAGAACAATAATTACAGAATTACAAAACAGACCAATTTCAAAGAAGCCATAAAAACGTATAAACAAAAGATTTTTAGAACCAAAATACCATTAAAGAAACAAAAAAAAAATGCCAGACTACAAGTCATATCCATTTATCAAAAAAAAAAAAAACAAGAAAATAATTAAATGATGCAATTAAATTGTTATATAATTTACCTGTGGAGTACTTCTTGGGTAATGAATAGAACCAGAAATAAGAATCTTTCTTTTCCCATTTATGATTATAGCTCTATCATCATAAGTAACACTAGCTTTCACTGAAGAAAAAAACAATGAACAAATGACTAACAACACAACCAGCAACACATTAATCCTCATCATTTTTTTTTCTCACATTCAAAAAAAAAAAAAAAAAAGGGTTCTTGATTTTATTTCTTTCAACAAAAAAAGTGAAGAAAGAAACAGAAGCAGCGTTAAAACCAACAAAGATAGAGAAAAATGACACTTTTGTCTTGTCTCTAACTCTATATTCTTTTCTTCTCTTTTGATTCTTTTGAGAATGAAATATGTAAAGATATTTATACAAATATTTTCACTGTGTGTGTGCGTGTGTGTTTTAACAGTTTGTGCATGCTTTTAAGGTGTTTTGGTTACGATGGAGAAGCTACAACTGCTATTATACATGCTTAGGTGGGGGTCACAATTTGACTCAGCACTTAGATTATCTGATTTATGGATTATCTTTAATGCTTTAATTTCTTTTTAAAATTTTGAAGTAAAATAATGGCAGGGCAAAGTTAGAAAGTTGTATGCGGGTTCAATCGAACTCAGAAATTCGATTTCAACTTTGTATTTTTATTGACTAGTTCAAAAGGGTCAGGAAAGATGAGTTCGCTTTTTTTCTAATAAATTCACTAAATATAAAGAACAATTTTAAAATCTAATTATTTTTAAAATCTAATTATTAACACCTAATATTCCATCATTATTCTAAAATTTAGATACTATAAAGTTCAAATTCTGACTTGTCTTTAATCTATAGTGTTATCTATTTATCTGGAACGACTTTGTCTTTGAAAGAAAATACTTCACTTGGGATAACGGGAAGGCACTTTCTCTCTTCTTCTTTTTTGAGTGGGCATGCTTTGGTTCTCTTTGTACCAAAAAAAATAAAATAAAAAAAAATTCCTTTTTCATAATAAAGAAAAGAAAAGTATAGAATTTATAGAGGAAAAAGATAAGAAAATTGTTTCTTTATTAAAAGAAAGGGATAGTCCTAATAGTCAGGGGGGGATTTATTAGATGAAGGGGCACTGAGATAAATATTTCTCATGTTTAAACATATGATATTCAGATGCGGAATTAGGATTTTGAGGTTATGCATTTATTCCGTTTTAAATAATTAGTTATACATATTAAGTAAAAATTTAATATGAATATATGATATGGACCAAAGTTATTAAATTATGCCCAACACGTAAACAAATATAGCTCTCTTGCTGGAAAATATTACTCCTGTAACCAATTGCAAAACTTTTGAGCTAAAGTTGAAATGCTATTGTAGATATAGCAACAACAGGTAGTTAATCTGTTGAAATTTACGCCTTTTTTTCCTCCAAACTGAAATCTGAACAAGTGTCACGTACTGAACTAATTGTATTTTTGAACGTTTTATTGATTATTCAACAATATATGGCATGGAAAGTGGTATTAATTTTACAAAGACAACAATTTATCACAGGATATCGAAGCATACACCACCAAAGGATGTAGTACAACGGATGATGTTGATCCTCCTTTAATTAGAGGTCTTGGGTTTGAATCTTCGGTATGGAAAAATCCTTGGTAAGAAGCCCATCTGCCGAATGGGCCCTATGTGTGCGGATCCGAATTTAATCGGGCTCCTATACGGATACCGGACACGGCCGTATCCATGAGGAAAAAAAGAAAGAAAAAAAAAACGTACACTTGCATTTGTAATATATGACTAAGCATATTTGACCTTTAAATAATTAAAACATGCACTTTTGATCCCTTTGCTTGTGAATAATCACAAATTTACCATGATTAACAATTATTCTGTCGCTAATTACCATGCATTATGTAAAACTTGTACTGTTAATCATATTTAATAATAGTATAATTCTAACAATATTTCGAAATATAATATCTTTTCAACATATAAGGATTAATAACACAAATTTTAAGTAATTAAAAATTATATATGCTTCTTCGAATATGACAACAACAACATACTCAGTGAAATTCCACAATGTGGGATCTGGAGAGGATAAAGTCTATGCAGACCTTACCTTTACCTTGGAAGGTAGAGAGACTGTCGAATATGAGAAGGATTAAAAGCATGATTTACTACTAATAAAGGGTCCAAACGAACTACTATCCCTTTTAAAAGTTGTTAGGTATAACATAACTTGGAAGAAACAAAGACTAACGCCATTCCAATTATTTCACCATGCCTTTTCTACCTTCCTCTCTTATCTTTTTTATTTATTCCTCCTCCTTTGTTCTTTCCTTTTAGGTCCATTCCTATAAGCTCTCTAGCAACAAAAAAGCAAAAGAAGAAAGAACAAGCAAACATAATGGTCCCTATCTGAATCTTTAAGAATGTAAGACGTACAAGGGATGAAATTTATCATTTTAATCTACATCAAAAGCCACCGCTAGGGATCGTGGTACCTTTGACGCCAGTGGCGGATTCAGGATTTTCATTCAGGGTGTTCGGAAAAAAGAAAAAGTTAAATATACACTGTAATTTTTTACTGAGGGTGTTCAAAAGTTAATATATGCACATAAATACAGAAAATTTACCCTATATATACACTGTAATTTTTTGCCGAGGGTGTTCGGGTGAACACCCTCACTTGAACGTGAATCCGCCTCTGTTTGACGCACGTTTTAAGTTCAAATCCGATCAAAATAGAAAATGAAGGAATTTTAGATAAAATGAAGTTCACTTTTAATTAACTCAGCACAATGTGAATTTAGATTAATCATACATTTATTCTAAAACTCAATAAGTAAATAAATTATCACGAAAACCAAAACAAACTCAAGAACTTGAATTAATGAGTGTGAAACACGATTACGCTATTATTATACAAAAAATCTTAATTATATATATATATATATATATATATATATATGCTTCAAGCAGAAATAACTTTCATCCCAGGAATCATGCATAGACTAAATAGCTATTGTGTGAAAGAAGATACATACTAAAAGGATAAATAAATCAACCCGATAAACTATCGAGCTACAGATTCTATGATACAAGAGCGGAATTCTCTAAAAAAAAAGCCAATGTTGTGGGTGTCCAAGAGAGGAGATGTGATTGTACTTATAGTAATAAACAAGGTACGACGTACATCAATTTCTCCACGAACTAGGGATACAATATTAGGTAGTGATTCGAACCTTTTACTTAGACCCTAGCTATATTTATATTAGAAAATTTATTAAATATGTAGAAATATTTAATTAATTATGAACCCAATAATCAAAGGAGCTATGCCTTGGGTAGTAAACTCAAATCCCATAAACTTTAGTTCTGGATTTGCCTCTAATTCTCCCGTGCAACGCCCTACCATCCATTATCCAAAGGTAGCTTAAACAAGCAAATTGAAGAAGAAAGAGAGAAAAGAAGAAAAAAAATCCAATGAAAAGTTTTTTTTTTTTTTTAATTTTTTATAAAGGAAGAAGACAGCTCCAACAAGCAAAGCAATGGTCTTTTTGTCAAAAGTGTGAGTCATTATTCAAAACAAGTCCAACAACGATATCCACCTTATTAATTTTTCAAGTTGAATACTGTACCTACCTTTCAATTTCTGTATTGTTTTCGTTATTCGTCCACCGTGCTTATAGCATAGTTATTTTTTTTTTTTGTCTTTTTTTAGTTGGACCACATTGCGTAATTTCTAACTAATATTGAAAGTTGAATTGAATACTTTTCAAAATAGGTAAACACTGAAGAAGCATTAATGGCTTATATACACTAAAATATTGTAAATGTAAATTTTACACTATCTCCATTTTGAGTCTGTGACTTCCTCTTCTCTAGATTACAAATTTCAAATTATTACTTGTATTAATATTTTATAATGTGATTTGATATTGTAAAATTCTTTTTTACAAATGTCAATGTATAAAAAATTTAACTTTAATAAAGTACTTTTTGTGTTTAAATTCAAGGAAGCTGACAGTGATAGGCAATTCTGGCTCAAAGTGGAAAGTAAAAATTATTGCAAGGCGGCCAACAAGCTAACAACATTTAACCACTTGTTTACGCTATCCTAGTATTTGTTTCATGTCCCATTCACTTAGACCCATAACCAAAAAAAATTCCTATCATCTTTATAGAAAGTCTTTCCTCACGCGTAGCTCTTAAAAAAAATTAATTTTGTGCTTGATTGATACAATGCTAAATGATTTTCAACCCTAGACAAAGACTGCTCTTGCATTTTTGTCAACAAGGTATTAATTTTCTTCTTTTATTAATCTATTTTATTTAAAAACATGGTCTATGTAAAGGCTATATGTAGGTGTCAATATCTCCATCCACTTGCTTTCACATTACTATAGTTAGAGTATTAAGTGTCTGATGATGCTGAAAGATATAATACGTGATAGATATTCTTATCCTCCGGCAAGAGATAATAATTGAAGCGCAAACTATAGTTTTAGTGAGAGCAATCCATATTATTTTGATAATATCATTAAATCTGCTTTCATTTTTCTGTCGAATAATATTACAATCTCTACTTTGAGGATTAGGCAAATTACAAATATTTTCTTTTCGTTAAACTTGGTATAGGCACTGCATATTTACTCGCACAATGCTCTAAACAAGAAAAAATTGTTGTTCCATCCTACTCCAAAGCTAAATCACGAACAACATCTCGAAAATTAAAATACGATATAAAAAAAACTTGCTATGACACTCTATTAAGTGTACAATATCATTCATGTAAATTATATAGAAAATTCAGATAACATTATGTAACAGGTTAAACATGTGCATTTCTTATCTAGGTGGGGATAAATGATTATGTCCACCTCCTTCATATATTAATGTACAAGGTAGAAGTCTATATTATTTATGTAAGATTAAACACATAGAAAGATCAAGATGATCATATGTAAGGCTTTAAACATGTGCTAGTCTCATTTGGGTTGATACAAATGATTATCTCCTCCTCTTTTCATATATTAATATACAAGGTCGAAGTCAACGTCAAACTCCCATCACCTCAAATTCGATATGTATTTAAAATAATAAATCAACTCCAATCACTCCAACTTCTTTTTTGTTTTCCCCTTTCTTTTGGGACTTAACTCTTAAGAAATAAATCATCTAAAGATGGACTCAATAAAAAAAATCTAATTTTTGGTTTTATCATTGACTAAAAGCCAAAAAAACAGATTCGTGGCTTTATAAAGTGTCATTAGCACAAATATAAATTATTATCATTATAATCTTCCTATGAAAGTGACTCTCTCAATAATGCTAAACCTGATTAGCTTTCATTGGGAAAATCAAATAGGCAAAATCAATATACTATATGCCACGTAATTTGCTTTCATGCGACGTAACCTTAACAGATATTTTTCTTCCCATATTAATGATTATAGTATCATTTTCATCCTTTCATTCAAAGCATTGTGGGGTGTGTTTGGAAAGTTGCATGGCCAAATTTTCTTGTTATGGATTAGAATGCCACATATTAAACATGGATCTTCAATTGGTTCCAACTTATCCATATTGTTGGTTTGGGGCCCATAAATAGGCCCACTTTCATGGTGAGGGCTTCTTTTAAGGAGATCTTATAATAATATATTTATAGCAGAATTAAAAGGAGAATAAAGAATATCTAATAGAACACAATAAAGTCCGAACTCGCTATACTGCTAACTTTATTGTGATTTAATGGAAGGAAAATGGCTAAAAATATCAATCAGATTTTCTATGAAATTGCTCAAATTATCATGTCTTAATACCTTGGATCAATTCATATTCACGCCTTTAGTAAATTATCTTGTTTTTACCCTTGATTTTTAACGAAGCTCCAACTTGAATCTAGACTTTTTTTAGAAGTATCTAATTTTGATATGTGGAGTCCAACCAATCCCTGCGGGAGCTCCATTAAGTAATAGTAAGAACAAATACGAAATAATTGGCGACAACAAAGGCATGACTAAATCCAAAGTACAACGAAAAGAAGTAAATTTAAACCTTTTCCTTCTACTAAATACGGAGTTGCTTTGATAATTTTTTTTTAAAAAAAATTGCTTAACAAGTGATTAGACACCATAATATAACCCTTAAGCAAGGAATTAAAGAAATGATGACAACTAATATTGTGTAATTTGTCAATACAACTCATCATAATAACACTTTGTTTCTTTCCAAACACTTCAATGCGTAAAATCCATCTTCTTCCCCTAACTTTTCAATATTCAGTTGGAACATCACGTTATAATCATAACCAAACATTCAATCAATCATTTTCCGGATTTAATTGCTTCTTTCAAACAATAATCAGAAAAAACATGTAACGGTTTATCTATAATTGAAAATTTATGTAAGAATATTGTATTACTTATACAATAGACATTATGATTATAAAAATTGAGTGGATATTATCAAATTGTCTATTCAAGGGGTCGATTACCATGTTTCAACGTTTTGTCAGTCTCAAAGTCCAAATGATGTCAGATTTGAAGACAAAAGGATGTCAACTTTGGTATATCATTCAGCAAGTTAACAATCTCATCTATGTGATCCTTTAAGACTCAATTTCCTGATCTACACCTCCCCAACTCTTGCCTAGAAAAATGTGATAATGGTGGAGAAGCTGAAACCAGTCGTTCAGTCTCGTGCAATTTTTTAATTTAAACCTTCTCAGTACTGGTGAAACTCAATGTGGATAGTTACAGTAAGGGAAATTCAGGATTAGCAGGTGGTGGTGGTATAATCAGGGATCACTTAGGATCTATGATTCAGGCCTTTGCATACTTTATAGGCAGTATAGTAACAACATTGTTGAAGCCAAGGCAATGTTGAAAGGTGTGAACATGTGATTGGATGTTGGCTTACTTAATGTGATAGTCAAGTCTGATTTTCTTCTGGTTATCAATATTCTCAATGAGAAGCTCCCACCCTGGCAAATCAAACAGATCGAGATATTTAATGTGGCTGGAGCTGAAAATTTTGTTTTTAAACACATTTTTAGAGAAGGCAACTGTACTACTGACCTCCTTGCCAACATGGAGAGAAGAATGCAAAACTTTTTCTATCTTTGCTGAAGCTACTTTCCTACCTCTAAAGGTTAGAGCGTCATCGAATCTTGAATTTGATGGAATCCTAAAATTTCAGATTGAAGAAGATGAAGAGCAAATTCATTTCTGATGATAGCTGACTGCTTTGATCCTTTTTTGGTGTTAAGTAATATGTATTTTGTATTTTGATGAGGAGAGTTAACTTTAGGGATCATAGCAATGCAGGTGTGAGTTAGTCATTTAGGTAAACTAGCACCACAAAAAAATGCATGTAATGCTTTGGTGATATCAGTACCAATGATATCCTAGCAAACCTGGAAGAACTTAGCTGTGAATCCATCTGGCCCAGCGGCACTTTTAGGATCCATTGTCATTAGATTGCACCTAATTTCCTCTTCAGCAGGAAATTCAATCAAGGAGTTGTTGGTGTCGTCAGATATTATATTGTCTATGCTGCTCAAATTTGAGAAGTTATTATACTCAGCAATCTGACTGAAAATTCCTTTGAAATATCTCACTCCTGCCTCTGCCACTTCATTATTTCCTTCTACCCACTGTTGATTCTCATCCATGATTTTGTTAATGCATATTTATCTCCTTCTGTCTTTGATCACCTTGTGGAAGTATGCTGTATTTGCACCTCCATCCTCCAACCATCTTACTCTAGCTTTTTGTCTCAAAATAGCTTCTTGAATCTTGAGGTAATGAACGTAATTAGCATGAGCCTTAGCCAGGATTTCCCTGTTATTTGGAGTATAATCATCCTGGAGCGTTTTTTTCCAAAATGATGCTATCCTTTTCTAAATCTCTTAGGTTCATTATAAATGTCCTCATATGTTTCCTTAGACCATTTGCTTAAGTGAGAAGCAGTCTTCTTCAGTTTTTAGTGAAGTACCCACATGGGATTCCCTGTAACTTCTTCTTCCCATACCGCCTTATCGACCTCTTGAAATTGAGGATGGTCAGTCCAGATGTTTAGAAATTTGAAGTATTTGATATATTCCTCCTCTCTGTTAGAAAACTGCACAAATAAAACAGGGGAAAATTGAGCAAGTCTATGTAATGTTGTTAGTAAAATCTTTTCTAAAGTATTGAACTCCAGATTGAGCAAAATTTTACCATCTCTTATCAGTTGTAACCAAAGTGGTTTTATAAAAGGCAGATCTATCACTGAAAATGTTCTTTTAGCACAAGAAATCATCCAAGACATGGGAAAACCAAATGTGGGAGACAATGTTGTCCTTAAGTTAGACATGGCCAAAGCATATGATAGGGTATCCTGGTCTTATTTATGTAAACTGATGAGAAGGTTGGGATTTTGTGAAATTTGGATAGACATGATCTATATGCATATTTTAAGTAATTGGTACTCTCTCCTTGTTAATGGAATTAGACATGATTTCTTTAAATCTGAAAGAGTCCTGAGACAAGGAGATCCCATTTCCCCTTCTTTATTTGTCATTTGTGGTGAATTCCTTTCTATGAAACTAAACTCTTCAAACACCAAACCTGAATTCACTGGTTTTAGTATGAATAAAAAAAAGTCCTAATATCAATCATTTAGCTTTTGCTGATGACATAATATTATTTTCCAGTGGATACAGGAAATCAATTACTATGTTGATGGAGACACTCAATACTTATGAAAAAGTCTCAGGACAGATGGTGAATAAGCACAAATACAATGTATCTTTGTCTAATAAGGAGCAACATCAAGCTATAATAAGGATTAAGGAGATTATAGGGATAGTGCAAAAGAATTTTCCTATCAAATACCTTGGTTGTCCACTTTATGAGGGAAAAAAATCTACTGCCATTTTCTCAGTTATGATGAGTAAAATACTAAGCAGAATATGGGGATGGCAATCAAAATTTCTATCAGTAGGAGGGAGAGCAGTGTTGATCAGACATGTATTACTTTCAACGCCAATACACATGTTTGCAGCAATCTAACGTTCAGTAGGAGTTTTAAATCAGTTGGAGAAAACGTTAAACAAATTCTTGTGGGGAAGAACAGATGAAGTAAAGAAGCGTCACTGGGCTTCTTGGGAAAAATTATGCTATCCATATGATGAAAGAGGAGCAGCTTTTAGAAGACTTAAAGATACTTGTGCTTCTTTCATTGTGAAGCAATGGTGGAACATAAGGACTAATAGATCTTTATGGGGTGAGTTTGTGTTGGCAAAATATTGTCAAAGAATCCACCCCATGAAAAAAAGATGGTATTCTGGGAACTCTCACTCTTGGAATGCCATGTACAAAGTTAAAAATTTAATGGATCATCATATCCAGTAGAAGATTGGCAAAGGAGAGCTTTCCCTATGGTATGACAACTGGATAGGCATTGGGGCTCTGTGGAACTTTCTACCAGAAGATAAAATTCCAAGGGATGTCAAGTTATCAGTGTCACGACCCAACCCCGTGGGCCGTGACTAGTGCCCGAGCTGGACACCCATACACACTTACTTACCAAATCAGCATATCAACGACTTATCCATATCCAACATATATTAATTATTACAGATATTAAGGGCAGATGTTATCTTAAGCGGTCACACATATCAAACACATCATATAGGAGCCGCCAAGGCTGTCGTAGAACATATCGTCCAAAGCATATACATAAGTATATATACATACAAGCCGTTAAGGCTGTCATAGCAAATAGGACCGCTTAGACGCAAATCACAAACATAACCGAACAATAGCGACCCATGACCCACATATATGTCTACAGGCCTCTAACAAACACAACAGAAACATATGACGGGATAGGGCCCCGTCGTACCCCTGAATATACACATACATATATATAACGGAAGAGTCTGTACCAAAATATGAGCTCCAGAACAAGGGAGCACTCCAAGGCAGCAAAATAGATAGCCTAAGCTGTCGGGTCACTCACACGAACGTCTGTACCTGCGGGTATGAAACACAGCCCCCGAAGAAGAGAGGGTTAGTACGGAATATGTACTGAGTATGTAAGGCATGAAATACAACTGGAAAGATCATAACTGAAATAGAGATTCCGGAAGTTAAGTGTCATAATAAGGAAAACACTGTACCTGTGTAGTACGGATCAGAATCAAACATTTTCATATCACATACCGTACCCGGCCCATTATGGAACTCGGTGAATGGAATCATGTCATTATGTCATCATGAATACATGTATACATATACCGTACCCGGCCCTCTAGTGAGGGACTCGGTGAATAGAGCCATGCATGCCAATATCATATATCATATATCATATATCATATATATATATCGTACCCGACCCTCTAGTGAGGGACTCGGTAAGTGAAGTCATATCATCATATCAGTATGCCATCATATCATCATGCGTATACATATATACATACCGTACCTGGCCCTCTAGTGAGGGACTCGGTGAATCACATCATCATATGCCCTCCTGGCCATCATAACATATCATCATCTCATCACATCATCATATGCATATACCGTACCCGACCCTCTAGTGAGGGACTTGGTGAACAATGCAGCAGGGTGCGCACGATAACATACCCGGCCTGGGACTCGATGAATAGACATATTGAGGCTTGCACGAACAGAGTCGTGAGAAACTATATGCATATAAATCAAGACTCGATAGATAGGTGCGCAAATTGACACTTGAGGATCATAACTGAAACAGAGATTTACCAGAATCAAACATGATCTTTAAAAATATCAAAGCACTTGCCTTTTCAAAACGGAAATCATGTATGTCATCAGCATAAATCAAAAATGAAAGTCATGTATCAATATAATGTCGTGGAACGTACGGCCTGATCCATATATCATAATGTGTTAATATAATGTCGTGGAACGTACGGCCTGATCCATATATCATAATGTGTTAATATAATGCCGTGGAACGTACGGCCTGATCCATATATCATAATGTGTTAATACGGCCCGATCCATATATCATAATGTGTCAGTTCTAAGACTCGATGGACACGTATACTTTCCGACACCCGAAGGCTCCGAAACAAGTTTCGGGTCAATCCGACTTAGTATGAGAAAGTTATGAGCGTTTGAAGTACAAAACCTTCTACGAACATTTCAGAAGCCATTTTTGGAAAATCGAAGCAATAATCATATCAAGTATCTTTCGGATATCGTATGGATCAAATCAAATATAGCCTTTGGAATCATATGTACATATCAAAGTGTATCAAAGACTTAACGGAATAGTCAGACGTGCTATCATTTGAAAATCAAGACATTAGCCAAGTCGCTTATCTCTCGAATGCCAATTCGGAAACATATCAAGTAGATCTTCGGACAACATAGATGCGCATCAAAATCATATGAAACAGCTTATGGAAATCAAGGACATTAGCCATCCTAGTGGCTCTAAGAATAGGAATTTCTTTGCAATCATACATATACGTCATTTGTTCGTTCCATAAAGATCATGCCAAAAGAAAGAAAGGGTAAGCCTTACATACCTTGCCCGGTTTCTATGCTAATCCGAACTTAAGTCTTTGGCTTCGCAATATCTACAACAATATTCATATATACCAAACATTAGCCATAACACTTAAGAGTCCAATTCTAAACCAACACTTTATCTATAGAAATTTCGATAGCATTTCCCCTGTAAATGCAACATCCCCGAGAATTCAACTCGGCCAAACATACAACAACAAATCCGAGAATTTAACTCGGCCAAAATATCAACAACAATACCAACAATTATTCTAACAATATCCACAATCAGTTCAAAACGCATACTAGCATTAGCAACTTCTTTCTACAAACTTCAACGGCGTTTCACTTATATTTAATTCATATTTACTCACACCTTCAGGTACTAATCCGAAGCCATTCAAACAATGTTCAAGAACGCTTCAAACAATCCGCACAATATTCACAATAATCCAACCAATATGCCATTCCATCCGAAACCTTCCAAATTCAACAAGAACAATAACAACACATTTCTTCCTTTCAAATTCATGAACTACACCAACAATTCACACACTAACAACATTGTTTTCCATAATTACAAGAAGGCTATATTCAAATCACATTAACTTCTAAAACAACTCTCCAACCATTACAACTTCACTAGAATCATTAAACTTTCATTTTCATCATAGGATTCATGACAACAACAACCAAAATACTAGATAAAATTAGTTCATCATCCCTACACATTACAATACATACACGGCCAACACCCACACACACGGCCACCACACAACTTCCATGTTTTCATGAATTTCATTCATTTCTACATACTACAACATACACAAACCTTTCCATAACATATAAAAGAAGATTAAATCTTACCTTTTTCCACTTATCTTCTTTCTTGGCTAAAGTTGCTCCTTGCAAGAATAGATGTTTTTCTTGCTCCAATAATTATACCACGTTAAAGAGGGCCCTTGAATTAGTAGGAATATTAGAAGAAATAATTTTTTTTATCAAGATTTTTGATCTTCAATTTTGGTCTCCTTGGCCGAAAATGGGAGGGTCTTTTTTCTCTCCAAGTTTCTTGATTGTTCTTGTGTCAAAGATGAATTTGTCATCTTTTAATTACATATATTGAACTCCCATATGGGCCTTGGCCCATTACCTTGGCCGGCCACCTTGGCCTATTATTCAAGCCCAACTTTTTTTTTTTTTTGTAATTCATGAAAAATTATTCTCCAAATTCCAAATTTGCCCTTAGCCTTCCTCCATATTTCTATGAGTCATCTTGCGAATTTTCCTTTTTACCCCTAACCTTTCTTAACATTTTCACATCAAAATTTTCTTAAGCAACTTGTGTGCTAAACAAAAATCAAAATATAACCTCGTCCTTAACTTCCCGCGATTTTCTTGAATTATCCGAATGTACAAAAATACGGGATATAACAATCAGAGGTGCTGATTAATGGACAATGGCATTGGAGGGTTGGGATGTTCATTTACCTAACCATATAATGAGTCACATTTATGCAAAGAAAACAATTCTTCAATTTGACAAGGATGATACGACTATTTGGTCACCTGAACAGAGAGGTCAATTCTCAGTAGCCTCTGCCTGGCATCTATTGAGACAGAAAAGACTCAAATGTTGGGTTGACACTATGACTTGGAACAAGAAGGTACCTTTTAAAATGAATTTCATTTTGTGGAGAGCTATAAGGGACAAAATCCCTACGGATGCTAGGCTTGCCAAGATGAGAATTTATGCACCTTCTAGATGCTGCTGCTGCAAGAATCCAAAGGAAGAAGATATTGAACACCTGATGTGTTCTGGAGATTTTGCCAAGAATAAATGGGCAGTTCTATGTGGTCCAGTTGGTATACCTTATTGCAACATACCACTGAGGCTATTACTTAAATATTGGTGGACTTGGAAAACTAAAAATCCTGTCTTAGCATTCCTTATGAAATGTTTACCAATTGTGGCAGTGTGGGAGTTATTGATGTGATTCTTCGAGTTAACAAAGAACCAATCGACCGGGATCTTGTTCTTGAAGCAGTTTGATGGGCAGATTCAAGAAACGGATATATCTCAAGTTGTAGGCGTAGGATTAAAGTGATTCAAAAACTATGTGAAAGATGACGATTTGAACTATAAAAATAACTATTGAATGGTTTAAATCAAGTAAGTATTGAGGGCAAAACGATGGAAAGAAAATTAAGGTTCTGGGTATGAAGTAGAACGAATTTTAATCAAGAAACGCGTTCTTGAATGATCAAGAACAAATAAAGTTCCTAAGTCACTACTTGAAATCAATTAACGTGATAAAGAAACACCACACGCAACTGAAAATAAGGTAAAGACTATCACCACCTTGCTTGGAACCAAAAACAAGGATAAAAAACAAGAAATAGAGAGAATAACCCTATTGCAAAATTTAGGTTTATGCTAAAAACGTGAATAGTGTTTAACAAAGAATAAGAACCCTTTATATAGGCCTAGGGTCTCTTCTTTGATGACTACAAATCCCTATTCTACTCTAGCAAGGAAGTAGCTAAAAACAAGGAAAGTAAAATCCCTATTCTATAAGGAAAGGGGAAAGTAAAACCTACTAGAACAAGGAAAATAACTAATCCTAATTTAAGAAGGAAATAATTTTAACTTGGCTTCTTGGGCTTGAAATCATCCTTGGGCTTCTTGAATTTGAAGACAAGTCCACATACCAATTCTTGGGTTCACAAGAGCTTGTTATTGACGCCCTAAATAACAAAAGCCCAATATAGCTTCTTGATTTGCATCAGTTATGGAAAGCAAGATGTGGAGCAAGTATGGAAAAGAATCTCATAACATCAGAAGGTGTATTAGTCACATTGCCGAGACATTAACTCACCTAGTTGGGACTTAATTTGTCAATGTTAAATTGAATCCTAACTGGGAGAATATTGTCCAGCTTATGGGAAGCAACATCATCAGTAAGAGAAATATAATGGTTAGGTGGCTCAAACCATCCATTAGTTTTGTGAAGATCAACTCAGATGGTGTTGCACCTCATTTTTACCAAGGCTAAACAAAGCACAACTTATGGAACTCGAAAATAATTATGTACAGAGTCGCCACCTAGCATTTAAGGTATACTAGGGTACCTATAAATTATTAATATATGCAGCTTAACATGGTCTACGAAAATAAGTGAGATTTTAGGTAAGGGTTCAAATTATTCCGAAGGGAAGGTGTTAGGCATCCTTCAGAATCCACAAATGTGGTTCCCGGCTGGACCAATTTAACTATACGAGGGATGTGAAGGGTTGATTCTTATTTACAAAAATTAATAGAATTTAGACTAAGAATAACTAACATGAATGTCTATGTAGTAAAAGGTGTAAGTATTTACATATGTATAAAAATACGCATTACGTGATAATTTACAAGTAAATAAAGTGCGCAATTACAGTGACTAAAATTTTTAGCTTTAAATGAATATATTATAAAGGTATTTACTTAACAATGAACGATTTTCTTCTGAATGAAAAAAAAAACAGATTTAAACATATGTGATATAAAAAATTATTTAAAAAGGTTATCTGCAACTTAAGAGCTTGAGTATGTGAAAAGGTATAAGGAACGGACATGAAATTATTCTGCACGCAAGGTGAGTTAACTAAATTAACTAGTCAAGTATGTACACCTAATCAATTAATTATGAGAGTACATTTTAAAACCTAAATATTGAGGCAAATCACCCTATTTATTTACTTAAGTGTGCTAAGCTACTAAATTAAAACTCTAGCGAAACGTGATAACTATAAGAATATTAGCTACGAAAAATAATAACTGTCTAATGTTAATTTATCTAAAACACATAAAATTTAAATCACATAAGCAGATCATAAATGAATACCACCAACCTGCACCCTAAAAAAGTAAAGTTTCACTATATTTTATGCTTGCATAATTTAAGAATGTAAAAAAAAAATATAAACAAAGAGTTTAAAAAGCTATTTGAACTTCTTTTGAGTGTCATCTTCAAAAGTAACTCCGGATGCCTGCATGAGACTTAATAAAAATGTTAGTAAGAGAATAAATAATTATCGGATGAATTAAAAAAAAAAAAAAGTAATGAATAAACTTAAAATAAAAACCCGTCTTTGTACATGAAAGGCCTTGGAAATCGACGAAAATTTCTTCATCGGCCATTCATCATCCCCAGAAGATGCTGATGTCCCTGTCTGTTCTATCATCATTGCAAGGACCAAATGAAATAAAACTTTAAACAAAACACAGGAAGAAACTTAAAATTATTCTCTACAAGAGTTAATACTTAAGAGAAACAAGTGCATGCCTAAGATCAAATATTTTGAGCTATGCAACATACATTTAAAACAACCCCAATCAACCAAGAATGCAGCATTACTGTTATTCAACATTGCATATGCAAATTAGATACATTCAGCACAACTATTTACAACATTAAAATCTTGGCAAACACCGAGGAATGCAAAGACATAATAAAGATTGAGACGGACGAATGCTGAGAGAAATCCAAAGAAACCGCCATCGCGTGGACAAAATTCGATGACTCAGGCAAATGTACTGTCTACACGATGGAGGTTCATTTGGATATCTGTTCCAAGGATGAACAACAAAAGGAGTAATCATTATATAATCAAAACAAAATCCAGCATTCCAAGATATCTAACTAGAAAGATTCTTCCTTTGACAAAAGTACACCAGACACGTTGATTAATTAACTTAGGATCCATTAATCCATACGATTATTTCATGATTTAAAGCTCAAAGCTACAAAAAAGGAATGCAAAATAAATAAAGAATTGGCAAAGCCTCAAGCCTCAGCTAAAAAGTTTTGTTCATAGTAAAATACTCAAAAGTATATTTAATTACCATCATGGGCAGTCACTCTTTTGCCTTAAAAATGATAGCCAAACTCACCAAATATGTCTCAAATGCAGCAACTATTTTAAGACAGTAACTCAATTAGTAGTATTTGTTCATTTTAATTCAGCAACAATCCACAAACGAGACAGTAGGCTCATCTAGCATTGCAGGCAAGGTAGCAAGTCAACAAGTTTGGGATCTGAACTCCCCATTTTAATTTCGAATCTGCCCGAGGTAAGGAACAAATTCCATGGAGGACTTGCTATATTTTGGCGAACAAGAGCTGAAGGAGCAAAAAGAGCGTCAAGAACTAAGCCGAAAGAGGAAGATTCGAACCTGTTTTTGGGTGTGTCGGAGTTCACCGGAGCTCAAAGCTCCAGTGTAGAGGGGCGGCGGCTGTCGACGGCGACGGGAAGAGAGAGAGAAAGAGATGAAGTGGGGCAGCGGGGCGTTGGAGAACGGAGGGTGTAGTGGGCTGGTGGTGGAGACGGTGGTGGTCGGCTGTGAGGGAGATCTGGTTTTTAAAAAAAAAATGAAAGTGACAATGATAGAGATGGAGGTTTTGGGTGGTGGCGGCGTGAAGTGAGAGGAGTGAGGAGAGAGAGAGGAAAAAATGTTTTAGGTTTTAGAAGAGAGGAAAAAATCTGAGTGTTCAAGTGTGGTGTGTGTGTCTCCAATAATTAAATTAACCCCACCCTTTTCTTATAATATAAACAAACACTTCTTTTTTTTGCCCAAAAAATAATGAAGCCATACCCCTTTGTCCCCAACACATCACCTCAATCAACTTTTTTTTTAAAAAGTGATAAGACCTTTACTTGATCGAATTCTTGCTCCGCTTTTAAAAATTAATTGCTCCAATTTTCTCTACACTGTCGGACTGTACTAAAATAATAATTAATTAATACATGTGTAAATAATAACGTAAGTATAAAATATAAATATTAATGTGCAAGATATGAAAATGTATTGCTATAAAATTAAGAAACAATTATTAATTGCACGAAAATGGTAGTATTGTGCTATACATGTGCAAAATAATGATTCTTCAAAAAAAATGACAATAAATTGAGAAAATTCCTAAAAAAGGATAATCATCAATAAATTGTTGAAAAAAATGTAAAAATGTGTAAAAAAATGTATTTCGTGCTCTTTAACGAATCAGGGCCCCCCAAAACGTTAATTTTAAGCACGTCGAGCCAAAATTAGGTGTCAACAGATGGTAGCTGTAAAAATGATATATGTGGAGGAGGAGGGGTGATAAGGGACAATGAAGGCCAACTAATCTTTGCTTATTCACTAAGCCTAGGAGCTGGTACCAGCAATTGGGCAGAGGCTAAAGCTTTGTTGTATGAGAACAAATGTTGCATAACTAATGGCTATGAGATGATACTTGCCGAAAGTGACTCCAAAATCCTTGTGGACTGTGTGAATGACCTAAATCATACACCATGGAAAATCCAGGATGAGGTGGAAGAACTGAAAAAGCATATGGAATCCACTGGTTTTATCTTGCAACACTTTTATAGGGAAGCAAATAAAGTAGCAGACAAGCTTGCCTCACTCAGCTTCTCAGACTCTCAGAACAAGGTTTTTGAGGTTTTTGTTGATCTTCCTTCAGAAGTTAAGGGGCTTATGACAATGGACAGATGGAATCTAGCCTCCTTTAAAACAATCACAAAGAAGAAGAAGGAGATAACTTGGGATCCACCTTGATAGATAGGATCATAATTGTCTATATATAGGAGTAGACATAGTTAGTAATCTTGATACTTGGTTTCATGTATGTGTTGACACCCAATTTTGTCCCTCCTTTATTTAATTTTACTTACTCGGGCGTCTAAATTAACTGACGAGCTAAATACTTTATTTTCACTACTATTATTTTCTACTTTGCAAAATATTTATTTTTCTACATATTAATTATTTATTGTCTTTACATAATATATATTGTACCAGCTATCAAATTAGAAGCCCGAAAATAATTTAAATAAAGAAAGAGGAACCCATATTTTCGGACCAACATTTGAGCCCAAATGCCCAACCAATGTTTAATTCGGATCAGCCCACACCCTTTAACAGCTTACACGGACCAGACCACAACACCCGGTCCAGCCCATACCATACCCAACCCGGCCCACTACCTAAATTAAAACCCTAAACTCTTTAATCCCTAAACCTATCCGCCTCCCTCTTTCTTTCCTTTCCCTTCTCTCTCTCTACTATCCCCCTCACCTTCTCTCTCTCGCTGAACCTCTCTCTGCCATCCCACGTTCCCCGCTCCTCTCCACTCACTGCTGTCCCCCCACGCCTCTGCCATCTCCACTTCCCCTTGTTCCCCACGCCGTTCGTCTCTCTCCCACGCTCCTCTCTTTACTTTAACACAAGCAAAACCCTATAAATGGGGTGGAAGTTGAGTCGTTTGAGGGGGGGATTTTAGGAGCAAAAACCTAACAAAAACAGATCAAAAATAGACGAAAATCCCAGAGGGGAGGAAGATTTTCTCTCATAACAGTCTTGAGCTCCCCTTTTTTTTTTTTTTTTTTTTTTTTTGTTTTGAACTTTAAAGATCAGGAAAACACTTTTGTCGAAGATGAGAATTGTGATGGAAGATTAAATTCTTGACGAGTCGATTAACTCTTGTCGTATCTCGGCAAGAATTTTCATTACACAGAGGTACTTTAAATTTACTCAAGTTCCGAATCGATTCATAACGAGAGAGTAGATTTGACGACCTCGACACCCCAGTTCGTTGCACACAAAAGAGGTAAACTTCGATACATTCATTACTCATGGTCTTTAGTTTTTGTTTTGGTTAAGATTTGTAGTTTATTCTGCGATATGTTTAGTAGTTATGTAGTTTCTGTGTCGTTACGTTATTTGTTTGATGTTTGGGAGCTGTTAGGATAGAACACTAATTGCTAAGAAATAATTTGAAAGGCGTATACTGTAGTTTTGATTATTTAGACTGAATTTCTAGGACTTGAAACCGATTTAAAGTCGAATATACATAGGATATACAGCGGGTTATCAAGCTAAGAAGAAGTTATACATTCGATATACATCTGATATATACACCGTAGAGTGTATATCTTAGGTATATTGCGTATGGGAACTAAAACTGCCCTGTTTTATTTGTGTCTTTTAGTTGTTCGAACATGATTTTAAGCCTGAACTTGTTTTCATCTAACTATTTTTGTTGGTATTGGACCTTTCTGCCTAATTGCTAAAGATCCGACATATATACATGAAGAACACTAAATGTGATGCGTTGCTTGGTCTGTTGTTCAGTACTCTCCAGTTTACTGCCTTTATGCATATCACTGCTACTTTGTATTTTCTATGAGCTGGTCCAGTTGATCTGTGTATATGTAGGTGTTGTTGGTTATGATAAATATATACAAATGTTGTCCACGTTGAAAGAGTACTGATTTTGAGCATGTTTTGGACTGCTGTGTGCTTTTGTGCTTTGTTTGTACAATTCTGTTCATCGTGTCTTTTTTTTAGATTGGTTCAGTTACGTGCACAGTATCTAGGCTTTTGTTTTGTTTCTTTTGTTTAATCTAGTGATCATGCTTAGTACAGTTAATCTTATTACTTGTTTGGCATAATTCTTGTGCCTTGACTAGCATAGTTATCATGTTTAATTAAGGTTCAGTTTGTTTATCCTGCTTCAAGTACAATGGTAATTTCTTATTTAGTCTAGCGGACATGTCAATGGGAGGCCAATCTCCTACTTCTGTGTTAAGTCTTGGTTATTATTCTGTTTGAAAACAATGTTGATTTTTTTTGTCTCTCTATCCGGTATTTGTTATCTGTTTAATTATGGAGTCAGTCCGTTAAATTTCTTTGTGGAGTATTTCAGCCTGTCAACAGTATTCCTCCATTATAATGGTAGTTTGGATTAAGTAACATTTCTCTGTATCAACTTGAGTATTAGCAACCACTCAGTTGTTTCAAAACATCAGCTGACTAAGATTTTGTTCAGCTAAAATGTCGCTTGTCTAAAATCTATTGTTTCAGTTGTATCAAAAATGAATCTTTGTTCACTTTCAAGCAAAGTGCAATTAGTTACTATCATGTAATGTTGAGTATCCCTTCTTTGACAAACTAGTTTGGCGAGGCTATAAGCTTGAGAGGTCGTTTGAAACATGCTTAAACACTTTGAAATTTTCCTCAAACTCGTTTTCTTAATAATACATTCTTCTCTCCGATACTTTACGCAATCAGTCAATCAGTTCAGTTAGTTAAATATCTTTCAAGGATAATTTAAGGACCTCAAACTATAAGCCTTCAAACATTTGCCTTTCATTTAGAATCTCTATTTGAGGACTGGATATGTGCGTTAAGTGTTTCATTTCCTAGTTCACACTTCGTGCCTTAATATGTATCATGAAAATATCAACTGTTTTCTGGTTTTGAAGATTTAGGTGTCAGAAAATAGATATTACGCAGATCCTGTTTTGTTAATGTTATTTCTATTGAGCCAGTTTTGACACATCAGTTCGTTAAAAGAGCACGAATTCGGGATTTTATATTTGGTACAAAATCTGGTTGTATGATTTATGTGGAAAATGTCCCTGTGAACCTCATTTTTTACAACTAATAAGATTGATTCCAATTTGAATGACAAAGAGGTAGGAAGAGATGTTGATAAGCTGGTCTTGCTAAATAGAAATCCTGTTTGTCGGACTATTTCCTAATCATATTCATGCTAACACTTGCCTATAAAAATGAACAGAAGCAAAATCAGTGAATAAAATGCGTGTCTTTTGCCAACAGCAGTGATAGTAATAACTGGTCAACACTTGTCTACTTTATTTGTTTTTCTTCGCTTTTGAATCATGAGTCCAAAAGGCAATGATAGGTGCTTTGTGTTACGGGGTGGTTCTCTTATATCATTATGATATATTAGTAGGAGAAAATCATGTTTAGCCTCTGTTTGAACAGCCATTAACGACTTTATTTCAGTGTTGCGATTGGAAATTTTGAGTTTATATTCGAATGAGGTTGTGTAAAGCTGATAATCTTGTTTGGATAAATGTCTTTCAGGGACTTGAATCAAATCAGAAATCGTGTAAGGTGTCCGTGAGAAAAATGTTTCTTTGATTCTACTCTTGTAGTATGATATAAGGAAATTGATGTGTGCTATGTTTCAGTATAAGAATATCGGCTTTGAATTTGTTTGTTTTCTTCGGGTGACTTGATATTATGGCGAATGTAGTGTTTTGAATTTGTTTGGCATAAGTTCTTTAACTTTCTTTTTTATCCTCCATAATGACTTTAATTGGGTTTTTCTTCTAATCCTTTTCATTCTCTCTCTTGCATGAACTGGGAATTTCGAATCCCAAACATCCTCGAGTTGCTTCGACAACCTTGCTGCCACATTAATGAGACAATGCTGTGTATCGTTGCTGTTCCTTTAAGACCAATCGCCATGACAGCTTAGGCAAACAGTTGACGTTTTAAGGCCAAGCTTACTGCTTGCCATCAGCTGCTGTTATGCCTCTGTTTCCCTCCATAGTCGAGCTAAACAGGAAACATTATAGCTCGGTAGAACGTCCTATTGATTTGTTCCGTTGGTTGTTTCGTTTGCTCTATTTGCTTGTGTGATACTTGTTGAACAAAAGACTAGTAATTGGTTTTATTTAGTCATGCTAAATTCCGTCTATAGCTAGTGATTAAAGGAGTAATTTTAGCACATATAGCATTACACGTCCTTGAGGGCAATAGCTATAATAATTTTCTTTCTCACATAGAATATGACTTGAGTTTAAAGACTAAAACCAATAACTCAATGTCCTTTCTCTCATTTCCAGATTCAAATGGCCTTTTTCATCATATTTAAGAATATAAGTCTAGGCATTTCTACACCACCATATTCATATAATATCATTTTTATCTAAAGATCATATTGTCAAATCATCTTTTAAAAGGCTATTATTCATAGGCAAATTATCCTATTTTCTACAAATCCTATTTTTGAATAACATTACTATATTTTTCGTTTAAGGCCTTAGCAATATCTTTAAGTCTCATTAAACATTTAGAATCTTCTTTTACGCAAATTATTATGTTTTCTACAAGTATTATTTTAAACAACACTATTATACTTTTGTTTAAAACTTTAACAACATCGATAAGTCGTATCTCAAAATAGCATTAAAAGTACTTTTTTATACAAATTATTATTTTCTATAAGTTCCATTTTGAATAGCATTCTCAATGTCTATCTGTAATTTTAGCCATACTTACAAAGCTACTTTCTTTTTTCTATAATACTATATTTACACTTAGCCTAATTAATTATAAGTCTGGTCGGATTAACCATTATTAATGGAATTTAGAGGATGCCTGATACCTTCCCTCTAGATTAGTTGAACCCTTACCTAGAATCTTAAGTTTCGCGGACCTTAACAGAGTTAACTTTAAAATAACTTTAATCAATTTAGGTGTCCTAATTCACCATAAATAATTAGGTGGCGAATCTTTAAAATAAACAAAAAGAGGAATCACCAATATGTAGTACTTCTAATTTAACCCGGTTAAAATGGGGTATGACAGTATGTATGACCAAGTACTCAAGCTCTTCTTTTGCATTTACATCATCTCAAAGTAGGAGGTTAACCTCAAGCTGAAAAGGGAGGAGTAAATCACTTTTTGTAAGCTCCCTCAAATCATTGTGTAATTTGCTGGAAGATGAATAAAATGCAAAAAACTTATATAAAAAAATAAAATAAAAAATTGTATTTTGCTAGTTGATAAGTTTCATTCCATCGATAGCAGCGATACTTAGCAGCTAGCTTTCCATTATTTTGTACAAATGTCTCCTGTGGTGGATATATCCAACCTTTACAGTGTTTATGAGGTAAGGTCTATGTCCTCCTCCATTTACTTATAGTTTTTAATGAATATATTGGTTAGAGGTCATGCCTAAATTCCTCCATCGTATGGATGGACCTTCTGGAAAAAAGTCCAAATTACGTATTTTTGAAACAAATTCCACGTGGTGCCTGCTTTTGGGGTCTGATCAATCCAAATTTATGCCAGAATTTTCATTTTGGAAGTAAAACACTATCTATCGAAGACGACTTCATCTTCCGAGCTCGAATCTGAGATCTCTAATTAAGAATGAAGAAATACTTAATACTTCACCACAACCTATAATGATAAATGTCATATTCAACTTTGAAATAAATGGAACTTAGTCATTTTTTTAATCAATCTAATTCAAAGTTACCACACTTTATTCCATGCCTTATCTTAAAGTTGATACTGCAAATTTTGAATTTCTTCATATTTTGACAGAAATGGAATTGTTAATTTTCAATCATGTTAAGTTCCACACCTTCCATGCCTTATCTTAAATGTCACACTGCAAATTTTGATTCTTTTTTTTCCTTCAAAGAAACGTTATTAAATGAACTTTTATCAACAACTTATCTATAATTCTGGCTTGCTTAATTAAGATACTCATTAGTCTCTTTCAAGCAGTTAATCAAGTTGCCACCTATCAAGTCACAAAAAATAATGCTGCGGTTGGATCATATAATTTGCATCTGGTTGGATAATATGATTTGCATCAATAATTGGTTGTGATGTTTAGGTTTGTTACATAAATCAAACTCATTAATTGAAAATGACGTACGTATTCTTCTTAACTCTAACAAATATAGTTTTAGGTCTAACAAATCTAAGCTCAACAAAAATTAATTGCTTAGCAAGCAAATTATAATAAAGGGCTAATAATATTTTTGGTCCCTTAGCTATTGGTAAATTATGTTTTTAGTCCTTTTGATATAATGAGATAGCACAATTAATCTTCAATTAATTGAAATATACATTTTTGATTCCTTTGTTTGTAAATATTAACCATAATTACTAACTGTTCCACCACTTACTTTCCCATGCAATATGTTACACTGGTACTTTTAATCCATATTTGACGGTAATATAGTTACAAAAGTGGTTAAAAATATAACACATTTCTATATTGAAGGATACATTTTTGATTCCTTTATTTGTAACTATTAACCATAATTACTAACTGTTCCACCACTTACTTTCCCATGCAATATGTTACACTTGTACTTTTAATTCATATTTGACGGTAATATAGTTATAAACGTGGTTAAAATATAACACATTTCTATGTAAAGGAATAAAAGATACATATATTTTAATTAATTGAGAGTTAAATGTATTAGATATATTTATATATATATCCCAAGACTAAAATCAGAATTTACCTATAATTGATCGACAACCAGCAGTGCTATTATCCTTACTTAAAAAGGAAAAATTAATAAAGAAGAAAAAAACTAAAGGAGTGGTCTATATGTATATGGTGTAGCTAAACTTATACATATCTTGGTGGGGATTTATAGTACATAATTAAAAGGTAATTATTGGGCATCTTGATCGATCAGTATTTGTTCAACCACTACCAACTCTTTGAATTTTGCCTTTTGTTTTGAAGTTTCACACAGATTTTCTTCATATTTGTCAACTGCGTTTTATTATATCTCTCTCTTAACTAACTCATTTTGTGTCACCAGAATTTGAGATTTCTTAAGGGAGAAGTTGGCCAGAACCAACAACCCCACAGACCTGTTCATTACGATGTTGGCCAAGCCCATATTCTTGTTATACTAGATGATGAAAGTCCGTGCTAACACAAAAAATAATATCATGCTTTTTTTTTATTCTGTCTTAAAAAAATGATATTTTTTTATGTTTAGAAATCATTTAACTTGAAACTTTCCCTTTTACTTTTAATGAAATGATTTAAATCCACACAAATATCTATGACTTGTTTTAGACCACAAGTTTCGAAGATCTTTCCTTTCTTTTTTAAACTTTGTGTCTAGTCAAACTATGTCACATAATTTAGGACAGAGAAAGTACTTTTTAATAATATAATTATGGAATTTTTATTATAGAAAGTATTATAATTTAATTAATTAAAAATATCAATAAATTATTTTACTTACTCCGCTTCTCCCATATATGACTTTCCTGGTTTGATTCTCCAATTGAAAGATTTGAAATATACCTTCTCCTACCAAGTTCATTCCATCATCTCTTTCTACTCAACAATACTGAAAAGCGCTTTCATGTGTTAACATCTGTTCTAGTCTTAAATTTTTAAGTATAGACCAACTTCATCATTTTAAGAAAATATGTGTATACATTTCTTGACCGTTTATATTTCGTCTTCTTGATGTTATTCCTCATTATTTGTGTGAGACGTATGTGTCTAAACTTATACCCAAATGTATAATTTTATTTTGGTTTTATGACTTCTTTAGCGGTTTTTTGTGTTCAATTTAAATCGTTATTTTTTTTTCATGAATTTCTCTTTTCCAAGCAGACCTTTACCATTTTCCGAAGTTATTATCATTATTTAAATGTCCTTTTTTTTTTTGCAATTGTCTCCTACTTCTTCACGTGGATCCCACCTTAATATTTTTTTTTAATTTCTGCTATTGTAGAAGAGTGGATGGACAACGATCCAACCCACTCTTCTAATATAGTAGAAATTTAAGTTAATATACATCGTTAGTTTTAGATTTTTTTTTGTGTTATCAGGTCATAAATAAGCTTACTTAAAATGTGAAATTTATAATCTTAAAAATAAGACATGTTACATGCTCAACAAGTAAGATAACTTAATAGGTTAAAAAAAAAATCATAGACAACCGATATATACAAGACAACTACAAAGAAACAATCAAACATTATCGCAGTAATGGCAAGAATAAAAATGGATCTGTTACATAAACAACAAACTACTAGTAGGTAATTAATTTAGTAGTTGTAGTTTAGATTAATTACATCCTATAGCTAAAAGTAATATGTTAAATACAATTAATATCTACCTATATTGTTAAAGTAAAATACTCATCCTCACATTATTCACTTCCAACCCAACCCTCCCATCTCTCTCTTTCCCCTCTTCCCCTACTGCTTCGGCGAGGAGCTCTACTCCGGTGAACCGGAGCAGCCGTGCCCCTTCACCACCACACCACCGCTACTGCCAGCCCCTTCCCCTTTTCCCTTTATTCTCCCTCATTGTCACCACTGCTTCTTGTGTGTTCCTTCCAAGTATTCTCATCAGTAATAGCAGCACTAACCCATGTATTATCATAAGTAAATTGCTTCCAAAATGATGCAATTTCTTCTGAGATATGATCACTGTACTTGCATCATTTTATTCACAACAAAAAGAAAACAACGGTGACAGCGGCTTTCTCTTTCCCGTAGCCGCTCCGCCTCCCTGCGTTGTACACATTCCGGCCAAATCTGGCCGGAAACAGTCAGATCTGGCTGGAAGCGGATTTTTTTTTCAATACAATCTGGTGTTGATGATGATGACAGTGACGACAGTCAGATCTGGACAGAAACAGTCAGATCTGACTGAAATTTGACCAGAATTTTATTTTTTGTATTCTGTATTTGAGTGTACTTGTTAATTTTATTTCTTATATACAAATGAATACATTGAATTTTGAAGTGTATACAAATGAATAGAGTGAATTTTATTTCTTTGTATTCAGTTTTTGAGTGTATTCGTTAACTTTTTAGTGCAAAATTCGGTTTTGTATACAACCGATTAAATATAATAAAGTGAATACAATGTAAAAGTAGCTACAATGAATACAGTTGAGTTGAATACATTTAAATTGAATACAACATTTAGAAAATTTTAATGACTGTATTCATGAATACAGCGACGCGAATACAATAAGAAACAAGTGTTGAGTTTTGCTATATGTTTGCTACGTGATGTAAATAGGTAAAATGTAGCTAAGAAGCAAAAATACAGCTTCCAAGTTAGTCATTTATGAAATTTTCCTATAAAAAAATTCTTATAAGGTGATTCAAAAGATTACTAGAATGTCACACTTGAAGATTCAAACTTACAACCTAATAAAGCAATTTTAGGTAATCTATGTCATTACACGAGAAAATGTAATGAAACTCAACAATTTACCTATATAAACAAAAATTTGCTACCTATATGTTTAATATAATTTTTCGATGTGAAATTGGACCTCGTCGAACGATGTAAAAATGTCCAATTGCTTATAAGAGTCATGTTTTAGGAAATTCAATGGCTTTTCTCTCTCCCTCTCTCTTTTTTTTTTTTTTTTTTTTTTGCTAAAATGGAAAATTCAATGTTAGCAAGACTTGAAATTTCCCCAAAAAAAAAATCGAAGAACGTGTAGAAAAGAAAAACATAAATCCAAATAGGCCCAAACTAAATAGATGAAATTAAAGCATTTTTTTGCACGGATTGCCCTTCGTTTGGGGTGGCCTTTAAATTTTGCCCCTCAAATTTGTGGTCTTTAAATTTTGCCCTTCATATTTGTGGTCTTTAAATTTTGCCCTTCATATTTGTGGTCTTTAAATTTTGCCCTTTGCTTGGAAAGATGAGCGAATACATGAAGTTCTGGGTTCGAACCCCCGCTCAGGCATAAAATAAAAAAATAATTTCGCAAGGCAGGACTGGGGGAGTGTATGCCGGATCCAGCATACAATCTTTAAGAAAAAGTTAAAGTTATGCCGGATCCGGCATAACTAAAAGTCTGCCTCTCAAGGCAAAGTCTGCCCCCTCCGGCAGACTTTTAGTTAAACATAACTAAAAGTCTGCCGGAGGGGGCATACAAAATTTAAACTTTGCCTTGTAAGACAAACTTTTAGTTATGCCTTAAGGAAAACTTACGCCTTATGGGGCATACTTTTAGTTATGTTTTATGGGCACACTTTTATTTAAGGCATTACTAAAGGTTTACCTTGAAAAGTTAAAAAAAATACATATATATGCTTCAAGGCAAAGTTTGCCCATAAGGCATAAGTATACCCCCATCGGCATAAGTTTGGTAATTCCTGAACAAGTTTATGCCGATGGGGGCATACTTTTAATGGGCAAACTTTTAGTTATGCCTTAAGGAAAACTTACGCCTTATAGGGCATACTTTTAGTTATGTTTTATGGGCACACTTTTAGTTAAGACATTACTAAAGGTTTACCTTGAAAAGTAAAAAAAAATACATATATATGCTTCAAGGTAAAGTTTGCCCATAAGGCATAAGTATGCCCCCATCGGCATAAGTTTGGTAATTCCTGAACAAGTTTATGCCGATAGAGGCATACTTTTAATGGGCAAACTTTTATGCCGGATCCGGCATAAACTTGTGAAGGAATTATCAAAGTTATGCCGGAACTGACATACTTATGCCAAGTCTGCCCATAAGGCATAAGTATGCCGGGTCCGGCATAACTTTGCTAATTCCTTCACAAGTGTATGCCGATGGGGGCATAGCGAAATTTAAACTCTGCCTTGCGAATTTTTTTTAAAATTTTGACTGTGTAGGGGTTCAAACCTGAAACCCATGGAATTTAGCGAAGGGCAAAATTTAAAGATTTCAAATATGAGAGACAAAATTTAAAGACCACCCCAAAAGAAAAGAAGGGCAATTCTGCGAATTAAGTTTAAAGGGAATTTGGCACCGTATGATAACTTGGCAAATTAAATGGCATAAAATAACCCTACTTTAAGAAATTGGCGACCTGTAGCCAATACTCATTTTTTAGGCTATAAATTTTTGTATTTAATAACCAAAAAGTCTTCCCCTAAAATAGGTTAAATTACCTTTTCTCTCTTAAAGATTTTTTCCAATTACTTTCCCCAAATCTCCAAATCTTTTCCAAAAAAACTCTATCATTAAAACCCTCTCTTTCTTTGAATACTTCCGTTCCTGGGTTGGAACTTGGACTACATCAACCAAAAGACAAATAAACAATCTAGCCAGTTCCTAAATAAACAAAAGCTCCTTATTTTGAATGCAAAAACGTGCTTCATCTCCAATTTCCGACAATCTCGAATAATGGAGTCCTTTCTCGTTTCTTCTGTTTTGCTCTTTATTTTTCTACTAGATTGACCATGCACGGGCCAACAAGATCAATGCGAATTACTATAGAAAAAATTATATGAAAATTATCTTTAGAATCCTCAATGAATAGCGATACATTTGTGATTTCGCACATGAAGGCTCATAAGCAAGTTATTAGTAGTATGTATAGCTAGAATGATATGTATACATATTATTAGTATACATACCGGTCTACTGTATAACTATATAACGTATATAGTTATACAATAGACCAGTATGTATACTAATAATATGTATACATATCATTCTATTCTAGAGAGTAGACCAGTATGTACTAATAATATGTATACATATTATTCTAGACAACAGACCAGTATATCTACTAATAATATGTATACATATCATTCTAGTTATACAATATACAATTATGTATACTAACAACATGTTTAAATATCATTCTAGCTATATATACTAATAATAATATTGGAATAATATTATTAGTATACATATTGATCTACTGTATCATTGGAATAATATGTCTACATATTATTAGTATACATACTGAATATGAATACATACAATGTATTATACATACTGCTTGGGAACCATAGCAGGTATATCAACAGGCATACCATGTTATACATGGTGAATTCGTTTTTGAATATGTTACTGGTAGGTTAGTATATTTTGTGTAGTTACTAAACTTTTTCTAGTTGTGCAAAAGTCTTTTCCAACCTATATATAATGTAATAAAAGAACACGGATATGGCACAGTACAAATATTTTGAAAACCAAATTACCAAAGTTAAGAGAAGAATGCCCATGATGTTTTCCATTGTAAATGTGGGGAAATGGGAAATGAATAGTGAATGTAAAAAGAAAAAAAGACAAGCGAGTAATCATCTCGTGGTGCATAAATGATAAATTATGAGCGAAGATCAAGTGACTAGTTGGCTACCTAGAATTCCGTGCGCATTATGCTAACTAAGGGGAAAAGAATTTTGGATCCCTAGAATTGTGTAGGCTTAATACATATTTGGCTACCTAGTGCCATTATTTTTAGGCCTGTGTTTGCTAAATACAATTTGGGTCAAAAAGATGCAATTTTATTTAACACTTGCATATACATGTCAATTCCCCAAGTTTAAACGGAAAAGGGCCAAAAACTTAACTTATTAGAAATGACTCAAAAATGCCCTCATTTCACCTATTAGATAAAAGATGTCTTTTCATTCACCTATTTGGATAAAAAATGCATTAACGTTAAATTTAAGTTTAGAATTGTCCCTCCTTTTAAAAGAAGATGGCGTGGAATATATGAATTTTTTAATTAAATATGTGACATTATTTTTATGGGAAACCTACGTATATATACATGTTAAGGAGAAATATTTACGAAACGTGACGATATTTTTCCTTATTTACAAAACATAACGATATTTTATGAAACATGATGGATTTTCATATATTTTTATTTTATGTTCAAAAAATATTTTTTTTTTTAAAAATATTATTTAAAAAAACAATTTTATATTTTTTTAATTTTTTTTTTTTGCTCGAAGGCTTAAAAATTTACCTCAATTTTTTGTGTATGAAAAATGTATGAAATGTGTATGTGGAAGCGAAATTTTTAATATAGTTTTTCATACACAAAATGTGAATGAAATTCTAAGTCTTGAGCGAGATATACACATTTCATACCATTCTCATACATAAAATTTTGAGCGTAATGTTTAAGCCTTGATCGAGATATACACATTTCATACGTTTTTCATATACAAAATTTGAGCGAATTTTTTAAGCCTTGAGCAAGATATACACATTTCATACACAAAAATTTAAGCGATTATTTTAAGTCTTGAATGTTGTATCAAAGTTGTATAAAATGTTGTTGTAGTTGTATTAATTTTAGAGAAATCTAACATGAACTTTATACACGAAAATGTGAGCGAAATTCTAAGTCTTGAGCGAGATACAAATTTCATACCGTTTTCCTACATACAATTTTGAGGTGATTTTTTAAGCCTTGAACGAGATATACACATTTCATACAGTTTTCATACACTAAATTTTGAGCGAACTTTTTAAGCCTTGAGCAAGATATACACATTTCATACAACTTTCATACATAAATTTTTGAGCAAAATATATATATATATATATATTAAAAAGTATGCTTGTTATAGGGTTTGTAATGTTATGTTTTGTAAATAGAAAACTATCGTTATGTTTCGTAAATATTTCTCCTTAATGTATATATATGTAATTCACTCTATATTAGTCCACATGTAATTAGACCCAAATCTATTCACAATCCAACTCATTAACCCAAACTCATTTTTAAAAAACCAACACTTCATCCTCTTCCTCCAACATATTAAACCACTGTATGGAAAGTCTCGTACATAATTTATCCTCAAGGGACAGAAATTTAAACATATGGAAAAAGCCACCTTCAGCCAATTCATATTTCCAATATTACTATAATGCGTCGCAACAAACCAACGACAGAACAAACTCCAGCTGAGAGCAGACGAAAGAATAAGACATAGCCTGGTTTTGCTGTTGGAAGTAGTCCATGGTTGAGTGAAATATAAATACTTGTGCTGCAAGTGATTTCTGTACATTTGTATTTTCTCGATCCTGAAATTCACTGTAAGAAAGTATAGAAATTGCAATAGCTCTTTTGGCAATAAAAATAATATAGTTGACAAAAGTTAATATTTGGCAACATCTTAGTTTTATTGTTGGCATATATGATGAATCTTTTAAAACTGAACTATTTTTTGTTGCCATATAATATTGACTATTATTGCAAAAAATATTTGGCAACTAAAAAAAGTTGTTGCACGTCGTTGCAATAACAGCCGTTGGGAAAAGTTTATACAACAATAAAAAAAATATTGTTGCCAAAAGTATTTTTTACAATAATAACCTATCTATGGCAACAACAAAAAAATTGTTGCCAAATATCTTCTTTCTTATAGTGATTGTTAAAATTTGGTTGTCGACCTCCATTAACTGGTTGAAGCAAGTGTTGATATATTCTTTCCTAAAGGCAAATCCTTTCAGCCAGGATTGTGCCAGTGACATTGGCCATTGAATAGTTTTTGCATAAGTTTTTTTATGGCAACAATTACAGGGATGACATCTAATTAAACGGGATAAATCAAGAAAGACAAATAAGATTATTTTGCATAAAATTACAATTATAACTAACGCGATATCAATGATTTACAACAATTACAGGGACAAACGATGGTTTAATATGTTGGATGAAGGAGAAGAAGTGTTGGGTCTTTTAAAAATGGGTTTGGGCTAATGCATTAGATTATGAATGAATTTGAGTCTAATTACACGTGGACCAATAAAAATAAGTGAAACTTACATAAACAGCTACCTTTTAATAATTTCTAACAATTTATAGCTACTTTTTCTATATTTACAAATCGTAGCTAGTTTTTGTTGTATTTCGCGTTTTTGAAATACAGGGAAATACACGGAAATACAAAATCCGGCAGAGTTCGCATTTTTGAAATACACTAAAATACAAAATCTAGCAGAGTAAAAATAGGCTGTATTTATGGAACAGATTCTCTTCTTTCATTTTAAATGGTAAGTCAAATTAAATCAACCATGTATCACGCATAACTGTTGAAGTTCCATAACAACCCACGTTTCTCTCTCCAAATTACTCCATTCCAAACTTTTAGAAATACTTCCAAATACAGAAAAATATACACTGAAATACAATGAAATGGCTGATTGTTTAAGAAATATAAAATTGTAGTATGCGTATATACAATGGAATACAATGAAATATATCAGAAACTGTTTCATAAATTAGAAATACATTGAAATACAATGAAGTATACTGAAACAGTACACTGAAATATACTGAAACATTTTATCAAACACTTGGTGAGCATGAAGCTCCACAACTCTCATCGGTGGAGTATGCGTTGGATTCATGCCGGAGGGCCGGTAGAATAGCGTCGTTATCAATGAGAGAAGAGATTCAACATTGTGAAACAACACAGACCTAACTTCCGTTCCCATTAAATCTAACAGTACTTCAACTTTCCCTAACAACCTGCCTGAATTCACACCACATGTCGAACCTCTACGGCCGGTGTAAATTGATATTTTAAGGTACAATTTACAACCGCCGGACAGAGATTTTGTAACGAGTTTTTCGACATACAATTGAGGTTCGAAATTTTGCAAAGTTGTTTGACCTGTAATGGACTTTTAGGTCTAATGCAATTGACATACAAATCAAAAGGGACAACTTTCACGTACCAAAAAGATCAATGAAAGTTGTGCGTAGTCATCACAAATTATACTTTAGCCACATTTTTTGGATAAGAAATTCCAGAAAGCAGTTCTATAATTTTGTAACCATGACGTTGCAAAATATGAGTCACTAAATTTGGATTAATAGTTAGCAAAATTAGTGGTAATGATAAATCTTTGTGTAACAAAGCCAAAAACTACAGCCTCCTCAAAATTTATTACTAAGATTTGATAAAACAATTGTAAAGAGAAAATGACATTTTGTGGTTGCGTGATTTGCATGGCCTTTCATGAGAAAGGAGAAAAGCCTATCCAAAAACCTACGTTTTTCATTCTTCAATTATTTTTCATTATCCTTTTCAACAGTTGCGTCAACCTTTACATGTCTTTTTCCTATCTAATTAATGCCTTGCATCAAACTAAATCGAAAGTTTAATTCGAAAAATTCATAACTATATGCTAATGACTTTCATGGAAAACATTTCACTGGAAATAATTTCCCATTATACCAGACATATCCTAATGAATACAATGATCTATTCACTAACTTGTGCCTACGCGTAAATATGCATGGTGCGTGTCATATGCGTATATTAATATACATACACATGTTGGATTTTGACGGTAAAAATTTAATTGTACTTGATGTTTTTTCCAAATCAGCTAACATGACAGGTATTTTTCGCTTACTCTTCTATTACCTACTAATTAATGTGGATTTTCAACTCATTCATTATTTAATCATGATAAAGTATGTTGATTTGGTATAAACACTAGGTGAACGTAAATTTTTACCGGACTTTGGACATTATGTGTACTTGACCCTGTAATTCTAAGAGAAATTTTCATAAATAGCTCTAGTTTAGAGCGTGATTATCAAATGTAGCTACAGTTTGCGTATTTACGAAACGTAGTTATAGTTGTTGTATCAGGCGGATATCAGTTGTATCAGGCGAGTATCAGCTGTATCACCGCATATTGTATCAACTCTTCGTAAATACAATAGCTACGTGACGTAATTTTTTAAAACTATAACTACGTTTCGTAAATACAATCTAAATGTTTGCCACGTCGCGTTATTTTTCCTAATTCTAAATAATATGGGCTTTCATCCCGCCTTCTACATGAGCCCAACTTTTTGATAGGCCGAGAGTTGCTCTCCTACAAGGACATGGGCCACAATGAACCAATCCATCAGTCTTGGATAACGAAGGCCCAATTCTTCTTTTTTTAGCCTAATGCAACATTGGGCATTGATCATGTATCATTTGCACTTTTGTCCCTGTTTTGTGCTGGTCTTTAAGTTTTGCTCTTCAGATAGGCTGGTCTTTAATTCTTTCCCTTTAAAATCGAACATATACCTACATGGGCATAAGTTAAGCATCATAATATCAGGTCATTTGCACGATTGACCTTTAAAGGCATTGATCTTTAATTTTGGTCCCTCAAATTGTTGGTCTTTAATTTTTGTCATTCGCCTAATACCCGAGGTTCTGGGTTCGAACTTCGGCTCAATTAAAAAAAAAAATCGCAAGGTAGAGGTTTGTAGCAAAATTAGTCCTATTCGGGCAAAGTTAGGCTTATTTGCCTTAAGGCAAACCTCTGCCTTAATAGGCCTAATTTTGCCCGAAGAGGCCTAATTTTTCTACAAACCTCTGTCTTGCGATTTTTTCTTAAAAATATTTGACTGAGCGGGGGTTCGAACCTGGAATCCTTGGATTTTTATGTGAAGGACAAAAATTAAAGATTTCAAATTTGAGGGCCAAAAATTAAAGACCAGTGCCTTTGAAGGCCATTCCGCACAAAAAAATGCATAATATCTATAAGTTATGCATGCGCCCTTAAGAAACTTAAGCCCCACTAGGCATAACTGCATAAGTTCGATTTTGAAGAGCAAACATTAAAAACCAGCCCATTTGAAGAACAAAAAATTAAAGACCAGTCCATTTGAAGGGTAAACCAATCAATTACTTCTCATACCAACCCAGTTGTACTTCTTTTTGGGTCATTCGCACAAATGCCCTGTTTCGGGGGTGGTCTTTAATTTTTGGCCTTTGGCATTTTAAGTGGCCGAAAATATCCTCGAAATTCTGGGTTTGAACCGCAACAGAGTATAAAAAAATAATTCGCAAGGCAGAATTTCATAACAAATTATGTCTATTCGGGTAGAACTTAGGCCTTGGCCTTAAGGCCTAACTTCTATAGAAACCCAACGGAGGTAAAAATAAATAAATCATAAGGCAAGGTTTCATAGCAAACTTTGTCTATTCGGGGTAAAGTTATGACTCAAGGAATAGTTTTATAGAAATTAAGTTATTCTACAGAACTATGCCTTAAGGCGTAATTTCTATATAGAAGTTATGCCTTAAGACATAACTTTACCCCTTGTCTGGCATAGTTTTGTAGGATTCTACAGAAGTTAGGTCTTAAGGCATAACTTTTGCCCCGAATAGACATAATTTACTACGAAAGTCTGCCTTGCGATATTGGTTTTTTTTTGTCTCTGCTGGGTTTCGAACCCGAATTTCTGGTTTCATATACCAGCGAATAAGAATACTTTGGCCCACAAATTTTCATTAAATGAGAAGTTGGACAAAAAAATTAAAGACCACCTATTTGAGGGACAAAAATTAAAGACCAGTCCATATGAAGGACAATCCGCACAATTTTTTGCTTCTATTTAGGGCATTGAACAATTATTCAAAATGACTTATGTCAGTTCAAATAAACTATTATTAATTTTGGCCCAGTTGTACACAATAATAAGTGCGAAAAACAATACCTTCCTAACCATTCCTCTATCACATAGTAGTACCACCACCTCAACACCACCATTAACACTATTGTCGCCTTCAATCGCTGAAACACCATCACAAATTCATTGAAATCGCCAAATTTAGAAGAAGGCTTTGAAACCCACCATCGTTAACGTTGGGCTTGAAACTCTCAAATATTTAAAAATCGAAATCAGAAAAATGTCGTAATTGGGTGCTCAAAAATCTTGTTGATAACATAATGAAGCTTATATTAAGTTTTGAGCTCATTTGGAATTAATTTACTATAGACACTACATGCATATTGTAGTAGATCAGTTTTATGTGATAATAAAAAAGATGTTAAAAAATTGTACGCACTCAATGCATACAACATTGACCCTATACCTCCCTACTTATATATATTCACCGTGACACATTACAAACACGTACAAATATGGTATTATCTTATCTCATATTTTGTTGAATTTTTTATTCTGGGATTAGCAATTCTAAGATTAGTTATAGGACGATTGTGATATTATTTTTATACCATCTCTAATGCGGAGCAGCAATACTGGAATTTTTAGTTCCGGAATAAAATAGCAAAATGACCAAGTTATTCTTCTCCAAGGCTTTTCTTTCAAAGTCCTTTAAAAATCTAAGGTAGAAACTGAAAATAAAAGTTTATCCTAATCTATCTGGTGTTGACATATAGTTTAGATTATACCTTGTTATTTTAATCTAATGAACCAAATATCTATCTATAAAAGTATATCTAATACTAAATAAATTTTCTTCCACTATTTAATCGACTCAATTATAATTCTATTGTTATAATTTTGTATAATTTGTTCACCCACCAAATGTGCCTTTACTTTCTCATACTTCGGATGCATTTGGGAAAAAATAGCCTAAAATAGAAGGAACAAAACGGATGTATATAGATATATACACACACAAGATCCAATATCTAATGATTAGATGATTCCTAGGGGGGGTGTGCCATATAAAATTATATACAAAGATCATGTTTTGTTCATATAAAAAACTATTCATAAGAAAAGAAAAAGCTGCCCCATACCAATTCCAATATTTTCTGCTACAATTATCCTCTTAAGAGCCCATGAATTGGATACCCTGCCACTGTCACCATATAGCTTATCGATCAGAAAGGCTGAGTACGTACTGAGGTTGCACTTGCCGCCTTCCCCATGGGGTTGGAAGGATGACTATACATTCGGAATTTAAACTTGATTGGTTTAATCTTTAAAAAATTTAGTATAAAACTCATTACACTAATAAAATTAAGAGTTCAAAATTACTATTTTTCATTAAAGATATGTCAAAAATTGGCATGGTTTACTTGAACTTGCTGAACCAATAGCGGCATAGGTTCGATTTCTACTTCGTCGAAAAACTTGTACTATGTGCAAGGAGAGTGTATATATGTTAAATCCACTTAAAATAAGGTTATCTTATAATTAATGTAGTTGAAAACAGAAAGGTTGATTCAGGATTTTAATTTGATCGATTTTCTACCTTGAAGATTCTTATTTTTTCCTGCATTTTATCAGTGTTCTGTGACATCATTTCTCCCCGATGCATCTGCATATATGCTGCTATTGTTAATAAAAAAAGGTTCGAAATTACTTTAAATCACAAAGTTCAAAATCCCTGATTAATATTACGTCCTTCACATTAATCTTATTCTCAAGTTAGAATCTCCGGCTCAGCTATAATCATACCTTATCCATGCTTCATATATTTCATATTTGTGTGGGGATACAAGAAAACAGGACCGTTATGATAAGAGAGTTACTCAAATTTACTTTAAATCACAAAAGTTCAGATCCTCGATTAGTATTATGTTTTCGCATCAATATTAAATTTTCTGACTCAGTTATGATTTTACCGAATCCATACTCCATACATCAGTGTGGGGATACAAGAAAACAAGACCTTTCTTATAAGAGTTATTTAAAATTACTTTAAATCACAAAAGTTCAGATCCCCAATTAATATTATGTTAATTGCATCAATATTAAATTTTTTTATTAGAATTTCTGACTCAACTGTGATCGCACTAAATCCATACTACATATATCTATGCGGGATACAAGAAAACATTGCATTTTATTTTTATTTTTTATAAAGGAGATATTCAAAATTACTTTAAATCACAAGTTCAATTCCTCAATTAGTATTACATTTTTACATTAATATTAAATTCTCTTATTAGAATACCTGACTCAGCTATGATCGTACTGAATGCATACTCCATATATTTGCGTGGGCATACAAGAAACCGGGACCTTTTTGACATTGGACATAATGTCATGTAGCAAAAATTGCCTATGGCCCCTAAGATTTGAAACACCAATATGAAAACTACCCCTATTTGGACATATCTTATATTACTGACAACCATTACATTATTATTTCTTTACCCATAATGTCTCTATCCCTGTCTCCTCCTCCCAACAGCCTGTGATTCATAACCCTCTTACGTAGCCTCTTTTCTCATCGTATAAAATATAATTTTTCTATCATAAAAATCCTTATCTTTTATTTTTCCCCGATCTCTTGACTAATCTCTGTGTATTTTATCAAATTTTATTTATTTTAGAATTTTTCTCAAATAAATTATATATTTTCTAAGATATTATTAAGTCAAAAAACGCAGCCTGGTGCACAAAGAATCCACATTAGCGGGTTCGGGAAAGGGCCGCAGCCCAAGGGGTGATGCAAACAACCTTTTCTAATACATGTATTAGCAACTATTTCCATGGCTCGAATCCATGACCTATAGATCACATGGAGACAACTTTACCATTGCCAAAGGCTCCCCTATTAAGAATCAGATGAAAACTTACAACAAATTGCCAAAACATAGGATTCTTCATTTAATTTTTTTGTTTTCAAAATTTTTGTTCACATTTTAGATCTATAAATTGACTCATCTTCGTAAAGGAGCCGAATGAAACCAAAGTTTCATGTTCGATTTTGAATTACATACGTTAAAATTAATGAATCAATGCTTAATCACATTAAATATTTGACAATACATTTTGTATCTTGTTATACATAGATTTGAACTTGTTTTAGATATTTATGCAGTTAATAATCATTTCATTTAGAGTAAAACAAAAAAATAAAGTTTAATTATTTTTAGATATAAAAAGATACTCCCTCCAGATCAAAAAGAGTATTCACTTAGCCATTTTCACACCCATAAAGAAAATATTTATTTCTAGGCAAAAATAAGTAATTTAATTAAATTATTCCTAATTAAATAGGCATTGAAATTTAGTCACTTAACACTTAACAAGGGCAAATCTGGAGAAAAATAAAATTAAGGCACATTTTTTCTTGATTTGGTAAGTGGCATTCTTTTCAAAAAAAAAAAAAAAAGTTAAGCGGACACTCTTTTTGAAGCAGAGAAATATATTTTTTAAAACCATTTTTACTAACACAAGAAAAGGTGAATCACATCAATTAGAATAGAAGATGTACTAATCATCAATGAGATATTATTATCTTGCAAGGTAAAGACAAAAAGTTCATTAGATATGTTTAGTTATGGCTGTGGATATCTTTCTGTCTTCTGTTAATGCCGTTATTCGTGCATTTAATATGTTCAATTCTATGCATTGAAAAGAATTTTTGTACTATTTGGTCACATATATATAAGAACTTGAATGTTCTTATCCGGAGATTATATTATGCAATAAAATAATATATTACATGTGTCGCTTTTTACATTTTTAAAATCTGTTTATTAGAATTCTGGCTTCGATATTACTATTAAGTTATTTGAAAGATAACTATATGTAATCAATCATTCACAAAATGAAATCATTACTATAGAAAATAAGGTAGGCTACGTACTAATTTTCCTTGCTCCTTAACTAGCATAATAACTTTAAAATTTGTTGAGGCTAATCGCTTGACAATAAACATAACATATTAATATCAAATAACTAAGGGATAATTTCAGAGACCTCCCCTCATGTTTGACTCCGTTTCACCGACCTCCCTTGTGGTTTACGATATTACAGCTACCTCCCTTATTTTAACTTTTTTGTAACAATTCTCTTAATCTATTTATTATTAATGTAAAAAATAAGAAACCGACTGATTTGCCCTTTCCTAACATTAAACTTTTGATTAATTAATTTTAATGAATCTCTATTAACAAAAGAGTACAAACCTAATTTTCTTCGTTTGGAAATCCTCATCATTTTTTCTGCAAATAATGCTTGCTTCATTCATGTTCTTCTTCCCTTTTAGTCTTCTACATAAAACCCTTTTAAGGGAGTCGAATTGGTTAATAACCAAGTCAAAATACTACTGCATAAAGTTTAATTTTAACAGCGCCACTAATTAAAAGAAGAAATCACATCAGCTCTAGCAGAAATTATAACTCTAACAAACCAAAGTCTAATCCCACCCACAACCAGAAAAAACAATTAACAAAAAGAAAAGAAAATATTAGGTATTTCTCCATTAGATTTTGCATGATAGGATCCACACTGGAGTTAATTTTTAAAGATTTAAGGCTTGTTAAGTGGCGTTCCTAGGTTTGCAATATCATAGTTTTGATATAAATATACTCCAAATGCAGTGCCTATGAGTATGCAAGTCTTCCCTATTAAAATTCATCCTTGTTCTGTGGCTATTAGATCGTTGAAGACTTTTGAGAGATAATCTTTATAGGCGTTTCTTTGATTTTGTTTTGAGTAATTGAGATATTTTGACTTAAAAAGGAATTATTTAAATGACACTTGTTACGTTGAACTTTAAGAATATTTAAAAAAAAAAAATATGTTTACACAATTAATTAAATAAATATATATTAGAAGGGCAAATCAGTCAGTTTCTTATTTTTTACATTAATAATAAATAGATTAAGAGAAACGTTACAAAAATATTAAAATAAGGGAGGTAGATGTAATATCGTAAACCATAAGGGAGGTCAGTGCAACGGAGCCAAATCTGAGGGGAGGTCTCTGAAATTATCCAAATAACTAATTATCTTAGTTAGAAAGAAAGTAGGAGAAAACACATCAATATTGTAAAAATGTTTTATACTATCAAAGTACATAATTTATTTAACTTCAAACACGAGTCACGGTTTTATTGTTGCTTTTTGCAAATTACGTATGTAGAAGGGGGGTTTAACCTACCTTCTTGTACAGTTTGAATTTGAAGCGTATATAAAATTAGTTCCTATAATATTTTATGAGTTTAAATCATCTGCACGGATAACGTATAGAATATTATATATCATACAATAATAGATAACTCTTCATATATAACCAATTAAATTAAACTTATGATCCGCTTTTTTTTTTACACTGCTAATATATACGCCGCATAACTTAAATTCATATTCTATGAATAACGATAATGACATTTCTTCATCTCTCACTCCATTGGCAGTAAAAGATCTACTGCAGGATATGAATCCAAGTTCAGAGAATTTAGAGTAAATATCAAAGGTATCAACGGTGCATTTGTGATAATTTGAAGGTAAATGTATTTTATATATACATACTCCTACTAATTTTGGTAGGAAAAGAACAAGAATGGAAAAAATGATGTAAGAGTACAAAAAAATTCTGAGATATCCTTCTCTTTATGGCAGTAATAGTGCCAGTGGGCCTAAAATTCTCAGATCTATGTGAAGATATTTACTACTGTCATTATAATTTTTTTTTTTAAATTTTTCGCAAGGCATATTATTCATTAAATTAATTAATTTAAAGTGTTTAAGTTATATACATCTTTGATGTAAGAATTTTTACATCATTAGGTCCTCAAAGAATATCTACAAATAAATTTCCTTCAAAATCTGAATATCGTAATATTAAAAATAAAATAAATTACCTACTACAATAGATAAATGTCACATGATGTTGTAAAGTTCTTTATGCTAATGATTTTTAGTAGTTTGTAACTTAAACTCTTAATTAAGAGGATCCCTAATGTATTCTTCCCTATTCCTTAAAGTTCCCTATTATAGCTGATCGATTTTTTAATGTTATCAATTAATGTTTATCTCATAGACATTTATTTGTAATTATCGTATATTGAGATGGAGTTATTAATTAATTAAAAGTGTTATCTCAGTTTAAGCTCTTAAATGGAATGGTCACATTTACACTTCAACATGACATCAAAATTGATAGAGAGCTTGCATTCAAAATTCGTCATTAACTAATTAAAATGTATTCATTAGATAAAATGGTCACACACTAAAGTAACATGATCTTATAAAAAAATTACACTATATACTCAAAATTATTAAACTCTTTAATTTATTCCTTTTAGCAGGTTTTGCTGGGGGTGGGGTGGGGGTGGGGGTGGGGTGGTTTTGTGTTATTATATGCGGAGAAGAGTTAGAGAGAGTGGATTTCGAGGTATTTTGAAAGGAAAAGATCATCGCTTCTTCATGTGAGCTACTTGCCCATAAATATAAAACGTAGCTTTCACTATTTTCAGTGGCCTAAATCAGCCGTTTTGCCTTTATTATTTTTTGGTGTTATGCTGAACTAAGGCATCCGTGGCTTTAACGAAATCAATGTTTGACTAATTTAAGTTACATATATACTGACCGTTTTCTTCTTTTTAATCAATTTTTACCAGATTATCAATTAATGTTTATTAATGAAATTTATTATATGTAGTTACTTAATAATTGTTTTACACAATTATATTGCATATATAGTAACTTCAAATTTGGCAGAAATGGTAGAAAGCATGTTTGCAGTGTCCATAGCGATATATGTGTTAGTACTCCAATTTCTTTGATTTAAATTTGATGAAATCGAGCTTCTATACATAAAGTGATAGAACAATCTCGCCATGAGTCAAGAATTGAAATGCAAACACAATTCTCACTAGCTCTCCGTCAAATTAATTTGGGAATACATTAAAAATATACAAGAACAAACGACTTTTATTGAAAACAATCCTCTAGTTAATGAATTGCGGGAACTTATATAATAAATGGACTAATATAGAATTGTGATCGAACTCATATTTGATATGTGAAGGGAGGGGGTCAGGGAAAATGAGACGGTCCATAGCCTGCATAGCATTGAATGCAAATTTTGGCAATACTAAGTCTAAGGTGGCAATGAAATTGTTTCCATGCAAATCTATCTTTTAGACCACTTGACATGCACATGATCTTTTTTAACCAGTGTGAGATATTTAAAGAAATGAATAAATTAAGGTAACAAAATCATATCATAATGATAATATTCAACTCAAGTACATTAATATACACAACAAGAAAAATAATAATAACCGAAGGATCCATCACAATCTGTCACAAATTTGAGTGTCTAGCAAAAATTCTGTAACCGAAAATAAAATCGCAAAGAATTGACGCTTTCTGTTATTAAACCATCTCAAATTGTGATGGACTTGTCCGTCACAAGTTTGTAATTTTGCTTGTAGTAAAAATTGTTTTCGACAAGTTTTTCAAATTAAAATTCTAGTTCTCACGCTCCAAATTTTGCTAAATTGGTACTTTGGTAATTGTCCAAAATCTTATCTGCCTGTGTTTAAGACAATTTCTGCCTTTTCGGTTAGACAAATGGAAAAATGCAAGTATAAGAATTAGATATGAAAGCCAATGGTTTAGTATGGTAAATTGTAGTACATTGCTAGAGGGAAGAAGGATAGTATAGTTAGTTAATTAATTCCCTACTCCCCTTCATTCTTTTTGAAGGTCCTGAAAGTACAAAAGGGGGTGAATTGTAAGCCTGTAATAAAAAAAAAATCTAGTCGACTATTGTTTGGTGTCAGTCTACTGATAGCGAGACAGCCTGCACAAAATTATTAGTCTTTCGATTTGCACAAGTATAAACCACAACAAATAATAAGGGTGCATAATATAATATGAGAGCAATAAAATAATGACACCAGGAATTTTTATACTGGTTCGGAACCAATGTGATATCCTAATCCAGTCCCCTTGGGTTGCAAGGAGGTTATCTCTTTAAGCTCTTTGTAGTTTGAGTTGAGTATAGCCTTTGTGGTTTTCCCTACTCCCCTTCATTCTTTTTTAAGGTCCTGAAAGTACCAAAGGGGGGGGGGGGGGGGGGGGGGGGTGAATTGTAAGCCTGTTAAAAAAAAAAAATCTAGTCGACTATTGTTTGGTGTCAGTCTACTGATAGCGAGACAGCCTGCACAAAATTATTAGTCCTTCGATTTGCACAAGTATAAACCACAACAAATAGTAAGGGTGCATAATATAATATGAGAGCAATAAAATAAATGACACCAAGAATTTTTATACTGGTTCGGAACCAATGTGGTATCCTAATCTAGTCCCCTTGAGTTGCAAGGAGGTTATCTCTTTAAGCTCTTTGTAGTTTGAGTTGAGTACAGCCTTTGTGGTTTTCCTCATTCACCACCAACGTTTACAAGAATGGTTTTCACTCGCTCACCAACAACGAACAAGGGTTGGTTTTGACACGCTCACCAACAACACACAAAGCTGGTTTTCACTCGCTCACTAACAACGACTCTTTGGTTTTCACTCGATCACCAAAGAAACGAACAATGACACAACCTCTCAATGCAAAGCCTCACCAACTATACTATATCTCTCCTCTCTTTTTTGTTTACACAGTAAGTCACTCAGGATTACAATGCTTATGAAAAGTAGAGAAAAGAACTTGAGAAGGTTGAGACGAAAGTATAAGTGACTGCATACTTTGAATGTTGTAGCGTCTTCTCCTTTTATACTTGGTCTTCAATATTCTAGCCGTTGAACTGTCTTCTAATTTTGGAAAAGAATTTCCTTTGCTGTTGACTTCTTCTCCAACGTTCCTTTGAATGCTCCCCTTGATTCACGCTTCCAGATTTGGTATTGATGGAGAAGGAATCCCCATTCCATGTATAATATGTTCTTGTAGAATAGAAGATTTCTTTCCTTCTATTTTGTCTTCTTTGAATCAAAACTTCTAATTGTATTTCCTTCTTAGCAGACCCTCTTCCATAATTGTTGGCATTATCCAAAATTAGCTTTTCCTTGCATCTTTCCTTCATCAACTTAATACTAGATCACATGTCACGTAGCACCTATCTATCTTTGACCATTCTAGTACTTTCCTTTAATTCCTTAATGATGGATCTTTTAATCAAACTTGCAAATATCTTTGCAGATTACATCGTCCGGCCTATAATAATCCTCGTTTATTTCTTTTCTATTTGAGCACCCAAAATATATTTTCCAACATCTCATATTTTCATATTGTAGTGTAAATCCAACACCTTCCTTTCAAAGTTGCAGCAAGTGTATTCAAATTTGAATATCTTTTCCCTTCCATATAATATCTTTTTTCCAAAATAATAATATTCTCCCCAATAATATATCTGCACTCTTTTTCTGGCTTGTACAAGTCTGAGCTCTTATTTAAGCAATCCAAGAGAATTTCAAGATCCACTTCTTTTCACCTCGGATCTTGAGTTATATTAATTTGAATGTAATCACATTCATCTTCTTGAATTTTGAACTTTGATCACTCCGAACGTGGATTCTTTTGTAAACTTGATACTTCTAGCATATCTTGATACTCTATAGTTTTTTGGATCTTCCTTAAGTAACAAGTCAATCTTGATCTTTTCCTTCTGAAGAATATTTTCCTTCCATAGGATCGTAATAAATATTCTTTTCATGATTCTTGTATCTTGATTTGGGCAAATCTTTTCTTCCATATTCATCTCACAGTATCTTCTCCTCCACATTTGCTTGGATCTTCACTAAGTCTTCTTCATCAAATAACCTGTACCAAAAACACATTTACCACAAGTAAATATTCTTTTATTAATAATTATGTTAGTTTGTTATTATCAAAATTAATAGGTGAAACCTTGGACCTAACAGGTCAACTTGATGAACCTTGTGTGTCGTAGCATAGAGGTAATTAAGGGCATATTCTGCTTCAGGAACGGAGCTACAACTTCGCTTATAAGTACGTCAGAATTCAATACTTTGCTTCAATCTTTATGTTTGTGTTTAAAAATCTACTTAATATGTATAATAATTTATCAACAGTATTAAGTTGTGCTTTTTGAATCCAGAACTAATAAATTCAAAATTTTGGCTTTACCTTTGTCCCCCACTTGTATGTCAGTTCCCATGATATATAACAAATCCCATAAAATTTAGATATATTTAATGGCGTGCGACTCTTGATCTCATCGTCCGTTCTCCCATCTAAATGGTAAAATTTGATAAATGGATATTTATGTAATGAAAACTTTAAAGTGCTTGTGGATGGTGTGCCACATGTATACTTTCCAGAGCTCGAAGGTTGCGACAAGGGTTCTAGCCAACCTGGGTATTTGCTTGAAAGAAAGAAAAGACAATTCCTAGCCAAGATCTAATATGAAAAAAAAAAAAAAAAAAAAAAGAAGGATCATGTATACATATATCTGATAATTCTAAAGAGTTTTTCTTGTTGAGGTGTCGCCAAAATTTCTCTACCATATTATTCCTGATCGGTAAACATGAATTTGTATTTTAGATGCACATCACCTCCAAGTGAACCACCAAATGATGGGATCACTACTAAAAAATAAGAATTAGCCACGGATAAATTTTGTTAATCTATTTAGTGACAATTTATAAAATAAAAAATTGATAGCTATGAGGTATTTAGTGACGAGTTTGTAGCAAATTTCAATTTTTTATTTTATTTTATTTTTATGTAGTGAATGAATGGATCCTTTACCTTTAACTAGAGGTCTCGGCTTTGAGCCCTGTGAATGGATAAATCCCTGGTAAGGTTTGTCACAACCTAACTCATGGAACGTATTGTTCGCTTTGTCCCATAAACCTCATAGATTTATCCCTTATTAGGCTAAGACATAATTGAGCCCAAAGCGTACCATGTGATGAACTTGTGTTATGCCTTATAAAAATCTTCAATATTTTCTCCCATTCCGATGTGGGATTCACCTAAGGTATCATGTGCATCCCTCATTCAGAAACTTGCATGATCAAGAAGTCTGTCAGTACTCCTTCTCTTGAATCGCCCTCGTCGGCTCGCTATGACAAATGCTTTCCCTTTTAATGGACTCTACTTGGCGGAAATCTGAATTAGTCGGGCTAATGAACTTCGGATATTAAATGGTTATAACAAAAAGAAAAAAAAAACTACTGGTGGACATCTAATCAAGAAGTGAAATAGAAAGTTTACTAGCAGAGGAGGTGCTGGTAGATGATCAGTTGATGATTGAGGGCACATGAGAATGCTATCTGTGGTTGACATTGCCTTTGTCCAAACACCTAAATTGTTGTTTATTCATAAAAAAAATATTTTCCAATTAATTTTGACTTTGGGAAATTATTATTAATTAATTAATTTGAAGGATGATTCATGAAACTTTTGAGGATAGGGTTCTGTCCATTTGGTCTTGTGGTAGCATACTGCTCTTCTCTTTTTTCGTTTGTCTCTTTTAACTCTTTGTTTGTTTGGCTGTCATCAAGTCACGTGAATGTCTATAGCCCCTCCCTTTGTCCCCCTTTGATTTTGCTCTTTAAAATAGTTTTATAACATTCTACAATTACATTTTCTTTGATCAATTCTCACAAGAAGAAAATTTTCTCTCCTCCTATTTTCCACTTAATTCCCATGATTCCCACTTACACAAATTCTTTTTCTTCTTCGCCTTCATTTCCTTTTGAGCTTAATAATGAAGTTCATGATCTAACTCATCATATTCCTCATGTTAGCCCTTATAATAATTATCAAGTTGCTTCATCATCTTCAAACTCATCTTGTCAAACTTTCTTCAATATCTCAACTACTAATAATCAAGATCAAACAGGATATAACTATCATTCTCAATTTCACCAGCCACAACACCAACACGAGGTAAATACAAGAAAAGGGTTCTTTTTCTTTGATTCCCGTGTTGGATCGCGATTTTTTTAATAATTAAACCACTCGGTTAGATACTATGTGGACTTTTAATAATCTAATTGAGTGTCGACACCTAGTTGTGCGTCAATAAGAAGGTAGTTGATGCCTTTCAAAGCAATTTCTATTTTTAGTTAGCGTTGTTTTATTAATTGCAGCTAGCGCTCTTGATCACTAGTAAGAGAGAAAACACCTTTCTCACTTGTTTAGTAAAGACAAATTTTCTTATAATATCTCAAAAAGGAAAAGTACAATTAATTAAGGAGGTCCGGACATTACATAAGGGGAGGAGTGCTTGATCGCGATTCTTTTTCTATTTTTTTTGCTTTTGAAGGTCATATTATTTTTCTTACCATTACTTGGATCATGTTCTTTTATATGCAAATTAAGTGGTTTTTTTTCTTGCCTTTAATTGTTCTTTGTGGATCATTATAGGTTGATAATTTTGCTTCGGGAAGTGGATCACATGATCATGTAGAGAAGAAAAACAAGGGCCTCAAATTAACCTTGTGGAAAAAAGGAGTGAAGAAAATGAAGAATTCAGATGGTGCAAGCATGGAAGTGTCAAATACTACTAATCATACAAATATCAAATTGAAATTGGAAGATCAAAAGCAGCATATGGAAACTGATTACAGCAGCAACAGCTCCTCCAACAATATCCCAATTAGGGTTTGTTCTGATTGCAACACTACTAAGACCCCTCTTTGGAGAAGTGGTCCTAAAGGCCCTAAGGTAATTAATCTTTTCTTATTTAAGCAATAATTACACAAGTCAGCTGAAGCATCCCTAGCTTTTCAATTTTCTATTCTTGAGTTTAGCTTATATACACTGATCAATTGCGGAGCTAGCAGTTCTAACATAAGAGGAATGAAAAAACACCAAATTTTAATTAAACGCATGAGATTTAAATTATGACCTAATTAAAATAATTTTCGAACCATCTTTGTCACTATTACTAAGAGTCTTCCTTGTGTTAAGTACATACAGTAAATTGCTTTTAGCCTAATTATACAGTATGATTTACCGATGAAAGCGATTCAATTGACGAATCCATTCACTGAATGTAGCTTCGCCCCTATAACTGACAATTTACGTAAAAAAAAAACTCAGTTAAAACATGTGATTTGTTGTATTTTAATCGGTTAAAATCTATGTTGCTCGAACTCTCCAAGAATGTTATCGCACACGTGTCAAATCATCTAAAAGTTGCATTAGTTTTGGAGGATCCGGCCCGTACATGTCAGCAATTTTAAAGAGTCCGATCGAACAACATAGATACGTTAAAACATGTGATATACTACAAGTTTTGAATTACCAAATAAGATTACTATAGTCAGTTACCTATTGTGCAGGTCATTTTAAACCACATGGTATAGACAAAAGACTACACTATTAGTACACAAAAATTAGACTCGCTTAATATGTACTTTTGGGGAAAATCTAACTTTTTTTTTTTTGGTACAGTCGCTGTGTAACGCATGTGGAATTCGACAAAGGAAAGCGAGACGAGCAATGGCAGCAGCGGCAGCAGCAGCAAATGGGACAAATTTCACAAGTACTGAAACATCAACAACAACTACAATGAAGATAAAGGTACAACAACAGAAACAAAAGATAACAAAAGTGAATACCAATCATGTTGTACCCTTCAAGAAAAGGTGCAAATTCTTAAGTAATAGTAATACTACTACTACTACTCCAGCTCCTGCTCCTGCTCCTCGTGTTGAATCATCATCATCATCTTATAATAACAACAACGCGCAACAAAAGAAGAAGCTTTGTTTCGAGGATTTCTTCGTGAATTTGAGCAATAATTTGGCGATCCATCGCGTTTTCCCACAGGATGAGAAGGAAGCTGCAATCTTGCTAATGGCATTATCTAGTGGCCTTGTTCATGGTTGAGCACTCTCTTAATTAATTAAATTAATTAGAGTGTCATTATAAAATTTTCTTGAGTTTCATTATAAGTTAAGTTTAATTAGATGGAGTAGCACCAAATTAGTAGTGTGAAATTGAGCTAGATTAATACTAGTGAGAGTGAGAGGCTGTTATAAGTCAAGCTACAAAAATTTTAATAAGTACTTTAGCTAGGAGTAATAAGTTTGATGTGTGTGGTGATGATCTTTGTAAGCTCATAAATGAGAGTTTTTGAACAAGGTGACAACAAGAACATTATATTGGTCGCTTGTTCAGCTATTGCCTTGTGATGATTTGAAATTTATTGAGCAATATTCTCCCCAAAAATGTTTTAAAAGTTTAAGTTGTTAGACAAATAAATTGTTACTTATTTGTATTCTTTCCCTCTTATTTTATGTGATAGTGTTTGCCTTAGCAAGGAATTTAAGAAAGAAAAAATGTAATATTTTTGCACCTCAGTTATTGTTAAATTCTGATTTTGGTCATTGTGATATTTGATTTAACATGTTTGACAGTCAATTAACAAATGTGTATTTTTGGTTTCTTTACGTAGGAAATATGTTATATATATCTAGACTATTTTTAGAATATATTATCCTCAAATATTGAGTAAAAATGCTATCTTTATATTAAACATGGGTAACTAAGAGATATAACATATGATAATTCGGTAACTTTGTGACGAGTCGCAAGCAAAAGGATTAAAAGTGCATCACTTCAATTAATTGAAGGTTCAATGTACTTAATCAAATTTAACAAGAATCAAAATTATAATTTACCAATAATCGAAGGACCTAAAATCCTGTTATAAGACTTTCGAGAATTCATGATCTAAAACAAGCCATAAACATTTGAATATTGGAGTATATTTTTATGATGTCCTCTTAATTACGTGCGAAACAGATTTTTCTAGGGCCAAGCATATTGAAATTGTCCCTAAACGAAAAGTGCATCATGTAAAGTGTGGCAAATGGAGTATATTTTTATGACGTCCCCTTAATTACGTGCAGCCCGGATTTTTCTGGGGCCAAGCATATTATTGAAATTCTTTTTCATAATGAGTGGAGTAAGATTTGAACCCAGAATCTCTATCTGAACCCAAAATCTCTATCTACTCCGATATCATATTGCAGAGTAAAATAGTTTCTTATTTGAGTAAAAAAATCAGTCACTACAATGACCAACTTGACAAAAATATGTGGATGTTTAGGTTGGCTGTATAATGCAAAGAGAGTATTAGGTTTTGGGACCAGCTTCACAAAAGAAAACAAATTATGCTTTTAACAAAAAAATAAAGTGACACTTACATTGTGCACGGCTGGCATGAATAGCTCATATCCATGAATTATCATTCTGATGTTTCATTATTAAACAGTAGCTTTTGGTGTTTGCAGAAGTCAAATTGCAGTAGAAAGTAAGAGAGAAAACGAAATTAAGAGAGAGAAAAGTAGTATTCCATCAGTTTTAGTTTATATGGAAACATTTGAGAAGACGCAAAATAAATAAAAAATGATTTAAAAAAAAAAAATTGGTTGAAGACATTTCATAACATTCGGGTCGTTACAGACTTTTGAAATTGTTAAATTTTGATTTTGGTCATTGTGATATTTGATTTAACATATTTGATTGTCAATTAACAAATGCATAATTTTGGTTCCTTTATGAAATATGTTATATTTCTTATTTGTCAAGTGTGATTTCACCAGAAGACTTTGGACGCGACAGCTACACTGGCTTCAAAGGAGTCCTGGGCAGAGTAACAACTGGCAAAACCTTCAGGAATTCATCATTATTGCATCCAAAGGAAGAACTCATAGAGCTACACTCTTCAAGATGGTGTGAATTTGTGTATGCCATATGGAATGAAAGGAATCATAGGATATTTGAACATGAAGAGAAGACTTGGGAGAGGCTTGCTAAGGATATTGTTTATACTTGTCATGTGAGATCACCTACAGGCATTAGAACTTTGCTTCAGTCGTTACCTTTTTAGTATGTATACAGAGGCGGATCCAGGATTTGAAGGTTCCGGGTGCCACACCATCCAAATAGGATAAACGGGTCGGTTTGTTGGATTTTGGGTTACGGTTAAGGTTATTTATCTTTTTCGATTTATTTAATAGTGTTCTCTTCTAGATATTTTGAGATTAAAGAAATCTAAGCAGTCTAAAAAAATTGTAGGAACAGGATGCCTTATTCTCTAAAACTTAGAGAGAAACAGATTTTCCACGTTAAAATCCTTACCTGTATAAACCATCTAATATCGTTACTTCAATATCTTCATCCTCCAATGTCTTTGTGTGTTGTTGCAGATACAAAGTTGGGAAAGAATCAAGAATTGTAGCTTTAACTCAATCATCTTCACTTAGCGCAAACATCGGTGAAAGATCACAATATCCTTTAAATTTTATCATAATATTATTTATCCTTATTACTTAATATTTATGTGATATTTTAAAATTTAGTACTCATTGATATGGGATATGCACGCAACGTGTATATCAAGAGATTAATAATTGAGAAAGAGGGAGGAAAAAAAGGTCAAGAATTAATTAAAGCAAGTAAAGAAGAATTGAAGAAAAAAATAAAAAATGAAAAATGAAAAAGGATACAGCTGATGCGTGTAATTAGCAGCAAGCAAAAGAGCAAGCCAAAAAATATGTGCTAGATGAGATTCGAACTCAGGTCAATTGTGTGGTATGGTATGCCCTTCACCAGTGGCACCATTCCCTCCTTTGTTAGTATGGGTGGCAAGATCAATATATATTGAATTTTGTATACATATGCACATACATATACGAATTTCTACCGAAGTGTCCGGGTGGCGTGGCACCCCCAACCCTCCACATAGATCCGCCCCTGTATGTATAGCCAATAGTAGGTAGAGTTACTGGAGTTTATTTTCTGTTTTGAGATAGCTGACTGAGATGTTCAGCTATGGTTTTGTAATTATCTCGCTTGGTGATTAATAATACAAGTTAGTTATCAAAAAAGAAATGTTATATCTAGATTATTTTTGGAATTATATTATCCTCAAATATTGAGTAAAAAGGCTATCTTTATATTAAACATGGGTAATTAATGATTATGATAATTCGGTAATTTTTTGACGAGTCGCAAGAAAAAGGATTAAAAGTGCATCGCTTCAATTAATTGACAAAAATTAAAATTAAAATTTACCAATAATCGGAGGACCAAAAATGCTATTATAAGACTTTCGAAAATTCCTAATTTGAAACAAGCCATAAACATTTGGATATTGAAGTATGTTTTTATGATGTCCCCTTAATTAACTTAGGGCCCATATTTTCTGGGGCCAAGCATATTGAAATTCTAAATGGAAAGTGCATCACATAAACTGTGGTAGATGGTGTATATTCTTATGACGTCCCCTTAATTACGTGCGGCTCGGGTTTTTCTGGGGCCAAGCATATTGATTTTTTAAAAATTATGAGTGGAGTGAAATTTAAACCGGTTAATCGAAAAACTGGAATCGGCCGGTTAAAACCAGTTAACCAGTCAGTTTTTTTTTTTTTTTTTTTTTTGTAAATAGATCTGTTGGCTGATTGGGCTGGATCGTTGGGCAACGGTCCATTTTGCAAAAATGGTCGTTGCCAACGGCTCCAAACGCCCCTTTTGCCCCCCCCCCCCCCCCCCCCCCAAAAAAAAAAACTTTTTTGTTTTTACACTTTAACCCATCCCCCACCCCTATATAAACCCCTCTCCATTTTTAATTTTAGTCCACATCAATTCACTCTTCTCTTTCTCTCAATTCTCTCAATTATAGCTACTTTGCAACAATTAGCCACTTTAAATTTCTCTCAATTAAATATTATAAAGTTTTATTCTAGTTTCAATTATTAATTTTGCAATTATAAAAAAAAAATTGTTGGTGGAGTTGGTGATTTTGCAACAATCCGAAGTAGCTCCAAAGCTTTAGTGGATTTGCAATTCTAGCCGCCTTCACTTTGGTGGAAATTATTCCGGCAATTTGATACCTTCGTTCCAACTCTATCTTTATTTTCCGCTATTTAATTTACGCAATTTAATTCTAGCAATTTATTTTCTTGTGATTTATTTGAGTGTGATTTAAATTAATTCTATTTAATAATGTCGAAGAGATTCAGACGTGGTGCCGGTAGTAGTGGTATTGTTAGGGGTGAGTTTAATGAGGAAACATTTTTTAACGAAACACCTAATTTAGGTATTGATATTGGTGGACACAATCCACTTTTAGATCAAGAGGTAATGCAACAACACTTTACCGGCTCTTTTAATGAAATTGATGATGATGAAGAAACACAAGCCCCCGAAAATCCTATAGGAGATACAGGTCCTGCACAGTCATATACATAAGATAAACCACCAAGAACTCGTAAGCCAACTGCTAAAATTTGGAAATTTATGACTAAGGATAAGGAAAGAGAAACAACTACATGTAATTTATGTAGACAAGTATTTGTTTTTAGGCAACAAACTAGTAAGGATGGTGGAACGGGTTCACTAACGGGTCATATGAGAGGTAAACATAAGGAAATTTGGAGAGAGAAAACGGGTTCAAATGCAGGGGGTATTCAAATGATAATAGACCCACGAACCAGTAAATTTTTTAGCTATGACAAGAAAAAAGAACGTGTAGAAATAGCTAAAATGGTTGCTTTTGATGCTCTACCATTTTCCTTTCCTTCGGGTTTGAGGTTTGTTACTTATATTCAACGTTGTTATAATCCGTTATTTGAGGGTATTCCTAGAAGTACTTGTAGAGCGGATATTATAGATTTGTATAAAAAAATATAGATTTTATTTGTGTCATGTATTTAATTATTTAAATTGTAGTGTTATCTTACCGCCGATTTGGATCTTAGTCTTAACAAGTTAGATTTTTTTGTTATTACATGTCATTGAGTTGATGATAATTGGGTGATACAAAAAAGAATTATAGCTTTTTTATATGATGAAGGAAAAGGTCGTCATGATGGAAAAAATTTAGCGGATTCAATGTCAACGATTATGAAATTTTTTAACGTTTATAGAAAAACACTTTGTATTACTTTAGATAATGCTTCTAATAATACAAAGGCGGTTGGTCTTTTAAAAAGGGAATTAAACCCTCCGCTAAAAATATTTTTCATGTGAGATGTAGTTGTCACATTTTAAACTTGATTGTTAGAGATGATCTTGACTATTTTGAAGATTCTATTCAAAAAGTTAGAAATGCGGTTGCTTTTCTTTTTTTGTAATGCTAATAGGCAAAAAACGAGAGATTTTAAGAATTCTTGTGTGGAAAATGGCCTTAGACCTAGGAAAATTCAAGTAGAAGTTGACACTAGGTGGAACTACACTTACATTATGTTACAATAAACGTATGATTATAGGATTCCCATACAACAAGTTCACAACCATTTTAATACAGATAGTGATGATTGGTTAAATATTACCGATTGGGAAGATGTTAAGGAGTGTATTGAACTTTTACAAAAAAATTATAATGCAACTCTTGCTTTTTCTAGACAATTTTATCCCACGATAACCAGAATTTTAGCCTACTTAGCGAAAATAGCTAGTGTTTTACACGAGTATAAAGATAAATCCGGTTATCAAGCGGCTATTTTTAAGATGACAACAAAATTTAAGAAGTATTTTTTTCCCATCCCAACTTTATTTATATTGGGTTCTCTTTTAAATTCTTGTTTTTTTTTTTTAGTCAAATAGTAACAATTTTATTTAACCAAATAGACATTTACAACTGCTAGTTCTTTGTACTCTAGAACTAGACCTCATCATCATTCTCTATTGTTTTCTTTACAAGTATCAGAAGTGCAACTAATTTAATTTGGATAGTTGTTCAGCTGTGCTAACATTTGCTTCCACTTTGGCTGCTGGTTCCCTTTCAGATGCAGCTGCCTCACAATCTCCCTTAGCCTGTCCTGGCTTGATCTCATATTGCCTTGAAATCTCCTAGCATTTCGTTCACTCCATATATGGTAAACTGCGGAAGTAAACAGAAATTTCAGAATACCTACTCGAGCTCGGTTCCCCTTCACTCTTTGTGTGACCCAGCTCATTTCTTGGATCCAACTTTGGACTTGTCTATTTTCACCTATCCAGCCTAATAGTTTCTCCCAAATGTGTCGGGAATACACGCAGTTGAAGAGTAGATGTGGCAAGTCTTCTTCATCTCCTGAATCACATAGAACACAGTATTTGGACACATGAATGCCCCATCTTTCCAACCTATCCACAGTGGCGAGTTTCTGGTGCAGAGCTAGCCATGTTTGGAACTGATATCTTGGTAAGGATCCATCCCCAAGAACAATGCTCTTCCAGCTGACTCTGATATTCCGAGGGGCCATGCTTGAGTATGCCTTCTTGATACTCAATTTTCCACCTCTACAATAGCTCAGTAACTATGCTTCGATATTCTTGCCACCAAACCACTTTCTAGTGTCAAATATTTTCCTAATAAGCCAACTAGCTTGTTTAGGAGTACCCATTTCGATTATCAGCTGCCTTTTTATATAAAAGTTGTGCACCCATTGAATCCAAATAGTGTCCTTCTTTTCAGAGAGTGCCCATAACAATTTATAAAGGGATGCTGTGTTCCACTTATAGACATCAATAATGTTTAGTCCACCTGCAGCTCTAGGCAAACATAATGTATCCCAGGCAACTAATGCTATCTTTGATGGTTCAGCACTTCCAGTAAATAAGAATGTTCTACATAGGCTTGCTATTAGTTTTATAATCTTCTTAGGGAGAAAGAAGACCTGAGCCCAATATGTCTGCATTTCAAAGAGAACACTCTTTATAAGTTGGAGCCTACCATTGTATGACAGAAACTTCGTGGTCCAGCACTTAATCTTGGTTGTCATCCTTTCCATCAAAGGCATACATTGTTGAATACTAAGTTTCTTAGATGATAATAGGACCCCCAGATATCTAAATGGCATTTCACCTAAGGAGAAGTGCATCTCTATCAGAATTCCTTCGTTGAATGTGTTATCCACCCCAGCCAGGTATAAAGAACTTTTTTCTAGGTTGGCATGTAAACCTGATACTTCGGAGAAATGGGTAAAAGCCTTTATCATCAGCTGGATTGAACCCTTGTCAGCCTTACAACACATCAACGGGTCATCGGCAAAGCAGATATGGACTAGCTTCATCTTCTCACACCTTGGGTGATAATTGAAGTCAGGAATGTGGCTCAACTGTTTCAGTGACCTATTCAGATATTCCATACCTAGGACAAAGAGATATGGTGACATAGGGTCACCTTGTCTCAATCCCTTCTTAGCTTGAAATTTAGGAGTAACCACCATTTATCAGTATAGCATACTAGACTATAGTCACACACTCCATAATCAAATTCACAAACTTTACAGAAAATCCGAATTCCAATAGTACCATCTTCAAAAATCCCCACTTCAAAGAGTCATATGCTTTCCTTATATCCACTTTTATAATGCACCTTGGGGATACACCTGCTCTAGAATACCCTTTGACTAGCTCGTGGGCTATCAGAACTGTTATATCCCGTAATTTTGCGCATTTGGATAAATTGAAATAATTGTGACTTGTAAGAGGTAAGGTGATATTTTGATTTTAGTTAATATATATGTGTTGTTCATGAGAAATATTGATGCGAAAATATCGAGGGAGGCTAAGGGAAAAATTGGAATTTTGAAAATTTGTTTCATGAATTACAACTATTAACCAACTTATTGGGCTCAAAAAAAAAAAAAAAAAAAGAGGCCCAAAATTAGAGAGGTGGCCGGCCATAGTGAGGAATGGGCCAAGGCCCATGTCAACTTAAACCCAAAGTATTAAAAAGGGGGAAGGCCACCATTTTTCATATCATTGTAGAACTTTCAAGAACAAAAAGAAGGAGAGAGCACAAAAAAAAGGGGCCATACGGCCAAATAGAGAGAAAGAAAAAAACAATTCTTGAGCCTTAATCCTTGGTCAAAAAATTTATCTCTTTTTGGATTCCTACTAATCTCAAGGCCCTCTTCAACGTGGTATAATTTTTGAGGCAAGAAAGAACATTTTTTAGCAAGCGGAAAAAAATTGGAAAAAGGTAAAGATTCTACTCTTTCTATCTTGGAAGAATTTTATATATATGTTGTAGTATATGGAAATGAATGTAAAGTATGAAAATTGTGTGTTATGGGTAGGTGTGTGTGTGGCCGAATATTGTTGTGGATGGAGAGGGATGAACAAAATTTTATTTAGTATGTTAAATTATGTTGTTGTGGCCTTGTGATGTAAATGGAAGAATAATAGTTCAAGTTGACATGAAAAATTGGTTGTTAAGTTGTTGTAGGAAATTATGTGATTTTATTATAGTTTTATGTAATTGTGGGAATGGAGTTGTTAAGGTGCAATTGTTGTTGTTGATGATGAAATTGGAAGATAAAAATATGTTGTGAATGTTCGTGTCGAAGATTGGAGGTTTCGGGTGAAGTATGGTTTTTGGTGGGATTTTTGAATATTTTGTAGAATTGTATTTGAATGATCTTGAATTAATAGTGAGTATGTAAGTGTCGATCTTGGCTTGAATGTACGAAGTTAAATTAAATAGTGATGAATTATGTTGAAAGGAAGGTTACTAATGTTAAAATGTGCTTTGAATTGATTATTGATGTTATTGGTATGGTTGTTGGTATTGTTGGTATGGTTGTTGATGAATTTGGCCGAGTTAAATTCTCGGGGATGTTGAATTTACAGGGGAGATGCTGCCGAAATTTCTGTAGACAAGTACTAATTAGAATTAAATTTCCAAGTACTTGTAGCTAATTTTTGGGTAATTGATAATATTATTGTAGATATTGGAGAGCCCGAGACTAGAGTTGGGATTTGTTTGGCGAGTGATCGAGATTTGTTTAGCGAGCGATCGAGGTATGTAAAGCTTACCTTTCCTTCTTTTGGCATGATCCCTTTGAAATGGACAAAAAGGTATGTGTATGCTTATAAAGAAAATCCCATTCTTAGAGCCACTAGGTTGGCCAACATCTTCGACTTCCATAAGCCACTCTATATAGCTTGATATGTATTTATGATGTTTGAAGATTCTAGTCGTTATGTTTCCGAGTGTTGTTCGAATGATAACCGAGATGACTAAAGTCTTTGATAAATGTTTCGATATGAAAACGTGGTCTTAAAGTCCCATTTGATTTGATCCATAATGTTATCTGCAAGTTTCCTAATATGAAAATGTGACCCATAATGATGTTTGAAAGTCTTCTAATATGAACGATACTCGAATTCCCAAGAATGACTTATGAAATATTGTCGGAAGGTTCCATACTACGAAAGTTCGTAACTCTCTCATACTAATTCCGATTGACCCGAATCTGATTTCTGAGGCTTCGGATGTCGTGAACATAATTGTCCATCGAGTCTTGGAATTTATTATTCAGTTGCGTACACATAGTTTTAATACGTATCTATGACTTTTGAAGCTCTATTTGAGATATTTCCGAGTTGTCCACGATTTTTGTTCACATTCGATATGAGTATGCTCGACATAATGGAGCTTATTATATGAATGAATAACAAGATAAGCATAAAGTATTTTGTTCCTAAAGAGTTCTGTAAGTCTGGATATCCCTAACTTTCGTAAGTGATCTCGGATTTGTTTTAATGTCCGTAAAAGTTCTATGATAAAAAGAATGTCCGTAACTTTCACGTACTAAGTCCGATCGGTTCAGAACGTGTTTATGATCTTCAAATGTCGGTAAGTGTATGTATCTGTCGAGTCTGGATATGTGTGCATATGGTCTCTCACAGCTCTGTTCGTGCCAGCTTCAGTATGTTATTCACTGCGCCCGGGCCAGGTTCTGTTATGTTATCGTGCATCTTCCTCTGCATTGTTCACCGCATCCCTCTCCCTTGCGGCCGGGTTCTGTTATATGTATGTCTGTATATGATGATATGGGGATGGCGGCTAGGATGGTACATGATGATTCTGTTCATCGCGTTCCGCAATAGAGGGCCGGGATCTGTTATCTGCATATACGGTACATGATTCTGACATGCATTGATTACTCTGTCCACCGCGTCCCTCACTAAAGGGTCGAGATCTGTTACATGCATATATGGTATCCGATTTTGGCATCTGATGATTCTGTCCACCGCGTCCCTTACCAGAGGGTCGGGATCTGTTATATGATTCTGTTCACCGCGTCCCTCACTAAAGGGCAGGGATCTATTATATGTATATATACGATATATGACTCTGATATGTTTGGTTTGTGTTTGAAAAGTAAGTATTTTGGCATTCTGTATCTTCTGTACTTCTTCTGACATACGATATCAGCGTACATGATCTGTGTCTGGAAAACAAATATTCTAACATTTCGGATCCGTACCTCCTCTGACATATGACTTCGGTATTTACGATCTGCGATTGGAAAGCAAACATTCTGATATTCTGGTCTGCACTTCTCCGACATATGACATCTATATATATGATTTGTTACCAGGAAAAATAGCGCTTTGGTAATCTGGGTAATGTACTTACTTTTGTATCATTGTTCCGGTCATGGTTCTGTTTTCTGTATTTCATGCTTTACATACTCAGTACATATTCCGTACTGACCCCCTTTCTTCGGGGGCTGCGTTTCATGCCCGCAGGTACAGACGCTTATTGTGGTGATCTGCCAGTCTAGGGTGCCCATTCTGCTACTCTGGAGTGCTCCTTTGATCCAGAGCCCATACTTTTGGTACAGATCCTTCTGTTGTACATATCTTTGTGTTTATGACTATTTTGGGTACGGCGGGGCCCTGTCCAGTCATATGATTCTGTTGTCTGTATTAGAGGCCTGTAGATATGTATGTGGGTCATGGGTCATTTTGTCCGGTTATGTTACTATGGTTTATGTTTGGCATTTCCCTACACTGCGATGACCTGATCGGTTTGTGGATTATATTATAAGTAACGATATGAGTGACATGTTGCCTAGTATGCACGAAGGTCCTTAATATGTTAAGCGCAAACAGATTTTGGTTAGTAAATATGTACGGGTGTCCATCTCGGGCACCAGTCGCGGCCCACGGGGTTGGGTCGTGACAAGAACATTATCTAAGATACTTCTGCCATCTATGAACGCGGACTGGGAAGGCCCTACCACATAGTCAACCACTTGTTTTAGTCTAGCTGCATGAATTTTGGCAATAAGCTTGTATAATGTTGTACAACAAGCTATTGGCCGAGATTCTTTTACAAATGTGGGATTGGAAACTTTTGGAACTAAAGTCACTGTTGTGCAATTTATCTTTTTGAGCAGCTTGCCATTCTCAAAAAACTGCAATACTGCTTGCACCACGTCCTCTCCAATAACCTCCCAAAACTGTTTAAAGAACTCTGCAGTAAAGCCATCAATAGCTGGACTCTTGTCTGGGGGTAGAGATTTGAGGGCTAAGACTACTTCCTCCTTAGTAACTGCTTCAACTAGTTTCCTTTAATGGACAATTGTGAGACAAGGCTCATCCCTAGCAATGGTAATATCAAGACTTGGGAGTTCAGTTGCACTTGTGCCCAATAGATTCTTAAAGAATCCCACAAATTCTTGATGTGCCTGATCTTCTGTTAGAACTACTCCCATATCATTGCATATATTGGAGATTCTATTCCTTGCCTGTCTTGCTTTTAAAAAAGCATGAAAAAACTTGGAATTTGAGTCCCCGTGGGAGATCCAAGTAGCTCTGGATTGTTGCCTTAGAACCTGTTCCTGCATTTTAAATCCTTGTTTTAAAATTCTTATACTAGAGCATTGGTTTGTCAAATTTACAACTATTTAGAAATTGACGAGGAAGTTGAACCATCTTTAATTGAAGCTGAGCTCGCGATTGATGCCGAGTTTAGAAAAGTTTTTAGTCATTATTCTAATTTGGAAGAAAGTGCTACACTCGTTGCTCCACTCCTTAGTACTTCTCAAAGTAGCAAAAAGGACTTGTCGGGTTTGTCGAATTTAAAAGTTTTACATTCACATCAAACTCCTGCTCATAATGCAAACTTTGATGAATATCACCTTTATTTGATTCGGCCTAATGTGGATATCAACCAACTAGATGATTTCGACGTCTTAGCATGGTGGAAGAGATACAAGGCGAGTCATCCGGTGCTTTCAAGAATGGCTCGAGATATCCTTACGGTTCAAATATCATCTGTGGCTTCGGAGAGTGCATTTAGCCAAGGAAGACAACAAATTGGCGACTATAGACACTCATTATCCGGATTTAGATTGCACGTACTAGTTTGCATTCGCGATTGGATTAGATCGGAGCGACGCAACCAAAACTTAGAAGCGGTGGAAGGCGAAGAGGAAGAGATTGAAGATTTGATAGCAAGTGGAATAGATCAAATGGAAGACTATGAAGATATCTCAATGACCGAATATGATATGGCGGATATTAGCCAGATGATTGACACATTTTTATTTTATTATTCTACTACTTTTTTGCAACTCATGTATTATTTGCAAGTTAAAAAACTACAACTTGCAAATAAATGTTATCCATGAATGAATAAAATATATGGCTCATTGAGCTTTCTTCTATTTACTTGTGTTCATAATTTTACTTATATTAAGTTAGGAATATACCTAAAATATACTAAGAATATACTTATAATATACATCTACTTTAATTTATATAGCAACATTTGAAAAGCCGCGAAGTTTAAAAAAAAAATGAAGTTTTAAAAATATTCATGGTTAAAGACATTTTGCAACATTTGTATGGTTAAATACTGATGAAACTTCTGTTCTTAAATATTTTATAATATGTGATTAGTTATAAAAGATTCTTGTTAAAAATAAAGTGGAAAGTTTAAGTTACATTATTTTTAAATTTTAAAAATTGCTATATTTTTAACGGACTAAAAGGAAATATTTCCACATAAACACAAAATTTAGTGATATTTAATGAGATCTCATCTTAAAAGGTGTCCTTATTGAGAAATTTTGACAAATTTCTCTTTTTGGATAGCTTTTTAGTAAATGACTCTATTTTTATTTTCGTTATAACTTTTGAATTTTTAGACCACGGTGGTCTGAAGATTTTTTTGAGCAAACTGAAATCCTATGATAAAATGTTAGATCATATCTAAGATTTTATAAGTTATTCAAATGTTAGACGATAGTCTAATGTTTTGTCTATAAGATCGATTGAGAAATTATGAGCAAATATTAGATCAAAGTCTAATTTTATCTAAATTCGGCCGTAGTCATGAGAAAGTTCGTTATGCAAAGACTGATTGATTGGTCCATTTATACGGATGAACCTGATGAACATTTCAAGATGGGGGTCATTTGCACTTTTGTCCCTAGTTTTTATTTCTGTTTTTTCGCATTATAATATTCACAAGTATGTCACACATCTTTAAAAAACTTATGCCCGGTTAGCATAAATTTGATTTTGAGGGCCAAATACTAAAGACCATTTGAAGGGAAAATTGTGCAATTTCTTCAATGAAAAATGATCATAAAAGGGTCATTTGCACTTTTATTTTGTGCTGGTCTTTATTTTTGCCTCTCAAAGCAAATAATTTTTTCACAGGGTATAAGTTTAAATTTTCGCATTATAATATCCCAAAATTATACCCCGCATTCTCAAAATCCTGATAGACAAAAATTTGATTTTGAAGGACAAAAATTAAAGACCATCCCATTTGAAGCGTAAACCATGCAATTCCTTCATCATAAAAGGTGGGGTCTTTCGCTCGAATGTCCCTATCTTGGGGTGGTATTTATTTTTTGCTCCTCAAATAGCTGGTCTTTAATTTTTTTCCTTCGGCACTTTAAGTAGCAAAAAAGTAGCCGAAAATAGCCTTGACATCGGAAAAAAAAACCGACCTACCTTTATCTATGACTTAATTTTCACAAGGCATAAGTTCATAGAATTTTTGCTTGTCCGGTATAAGTTCTGTAGGAATTAAATTATCCGGCATAAGTTGTATAGTATGTAATTCGTTGTTCTTTTGCCGGATAACTTAATTCCTATAGAACTTATGTAGGAAAAAACAAAAGTTCTATAAACTTATGCCTTGCAAAATTAGGTCATAGATAAAGATACGTTAGCCCACAAATTTTTGTTAAATGAAAAGCCGGGACATATATTGAAGACCACGAATTTGAGGGACAAAAATTAAAGACCAGCGCCATTGAAGGAAATCGTGCAAATGACCCAAAAGAAAAATATGAATGCTAAAAGAATCAATTTGTAAATTATTCTTTCCTTACAGGCTACGGTATAACTATATGCAGCTCTAAGGGTTTTTGTCTAGTGGTAAGAGCGCAATACAGGATGCGGGGTTACACTGACAGAGGCGGAGCGAGGATTTGAAGTCTATGAGTTCGAAATTCCGCTAAACCCACTGACTGGTTGAGTTACTGAGTTCGAAATTTAATATATGTACATAACAAAAGCCAGTAGAGATAAAAGATGGAAATAGATTCTCACCTTATGGGTCACTGATGAAAAATGGAGATCTCTAAACAGCAAGCATTATATTTTATTAGCCCTTATGTTTTTCTCAGTAGAACTCCTTATGGTACCAAATCACTACTCTACTGTTCTCTTGCAAGTGTTCCTCCAGCTAATATTCATTCTTTAAGTAGTCCTTATTCATAGTATTTACATATAAAGTTTTTCTAGCAACGATTTGTAAGTTTGCTATTGTGCCACAAATATCATCTAGCTAACATTGAGTATTCCTGCATTGAGAAACTGTCCCTTAATAAATCATGTTACTGTTTTCTGCACATTGATAGCTACTTCTGTCAATTAGCCAAATATTTCCTCTGTGCAGTTCAGCTGATAATTAAAGGATCTCGCGGAAATGGCGACGTATATGTGGAAGAAATATGCAGATTATGTGTACACAAAATGAGAAAAGACGGTCCTTTTTTAAGCACTTAGTGTATGTTGACACCCAATTTTGACCCTCCACATTTTAAATTAATTAGTCGAGCTTTTTGAATTTCAAACAGAGTGAAATACGTATTCATAAAATCCAAAAATATTTTTCTTAACTAGCTTTGGTGCTATTTTGCCATTACATTTTGCAAAATGTTCTAATATGCATATCATATATATATAATTCTAAGTATTAATCATATTCAAAATGAGTGTTTAATTAAGTACTTACTTCAAAGTGTCAAATTAAAGTCATTGACGAGTTAATAGTTATAATTAGCTCGTATTTGTGTAAAATCAAGAAGCTTAATTAATTAATTGACTGATTATTTCGCCTCATTTTGTCTCAAATTGGCCTAATCTTAACATAAAAGGTTAGGATTAATACATAAAAAAAACCCCAACGTATAGTCAGATTAATTATGACGCACCCAACCTTTGCGGGCGACCTATTATCCCCCAGTCTTAATTTTTCAGTATTTTAGTAACATTTTCTAACTGACGTCACTGACACGTCACTCGCTATAATTTTTTTTGCCACGTCAGTCGAAAATGATACTAAAATACTGAAAAATTAAGACTGGGAGGGGGGTAATAGGTCGCCTGCAAAGGTTGGGTGCGTCATAATTAATCTGGCTATACGTTGGGGTTTTTTTTTTTTGTATTTACCCTAAAAGGTTACCTTTTAAACTAGTTTTTAACCAACTTTTAATTCTCAAAGCAGCTTCTCCTTCAGCCCAATCAACACAAATCCGCCCAGCCCATTATTTCCAAGACCCGACCCAGTAGCCTTTAATTCCCAAAATCCACTTTGTTCAACAGCAAACAATACGAACCCTAAAATCCTCTTCAGCGCCGCCCCAACGGGTAATTTCCTTGGTCTCCCTCTCATTTATATTCTGAGTTGTTATGTTAAATAAGTAAATTTAATTGCTGCCTTTATTTTCAGTTCAACGTCTTAATGTGATTTTGTTCTTTTCAGCACTGTATTTCTATTTTAATTTCCTCAAAAAGAAACTGGAAATCAATTTGCTAATCGTGAAAATTAGTGTTTAATTGTATATGCAACACTGAAATACAACCATTTAGTGAAATTATTCAGTAATACAATTAAATATGAATGCTAAAAGACACCAATTTTAAAATTATGTGATTTCATTATTTCAGCACTGTATTGGTAACAGAAACAAAAAGAAATTGTAAATCTATTTGCTAATCATGAAAATTAGTGTATAATTGTATATGCAACAGTGAAATTCAATTATTTAGTGATCCAACTAAACTATGAATGCTAAAAGAGCCTGTTTTTAAATTATGTTTCCTAATTGTATAACTATATATAGCTATACAACAAGGACTGTATTTCTAGTAGGATTGATAGTAACTATTCGATTAATAGAATAGATTTATTCGATTGATAGAATAGATTTATACTCTCGGTAGAAGAAACTGGAAATATATTTGCGAGCCGTGAAAATTAGTGTATAATTGTATATGCAGCAGTGATATTCAATTATTTAGTGAAATTAGTCTGTGATTCGACTAAATTTCCGTTATTGTATAACTATATGTAGCTCTTAGGGCTTAGGTCTAGTGGTAAGAGAGCAGCACACGTGATGTGTGGTTAGGTCATGGTTTCGAATCCTGCCGACAGAAACCTGGTTGTTAAATGGAGAAGGTTAGAGGAGCGGGCTTATTATTGATTTCTCGATTATCTAAAAGAATGTATAACAATATGGTATTTCATATATTATTTTTTTTGCGTCGTTACCCTTCTGGTGCGCACAGGGGTAAACCCCGCTCTTGTGGAATAGCCAGCAAACCACACAGGAGAGATAACCCGTACTAGAATATGGTATTTCATATTTGTATCAAATTTTTGTAGGATGGACTGCCATTTTAATTTTTGTTAACCATACTGTTGTTAAAGAATGATGGCTTGACTTATCCCCGACCCCAAGGAATCAATTTCTCCAGGTAACGGGCAAGAAAACTTTAAAGGCTAAGGAATTTTGTAGTATATGATGCATTTCTTTTTTGATAAGGTAATACTTAATAGTAGTGCATAATGGAAATTAGAGCTTGCAGTTTGGTTTTATTGGAATGCATTACTCTTAACTTCGTGACACAAAACCTTTACAGGATGAAATGCTGAAATTTGGTCAGTTAAAAAGGCGGGGAACTGGTAGATTAGTTATTGAGACCAAACATGTGGAGTATTACTCCTTGTAGAAAACCAAGTGAAAATTATTGCAAGTTTCCTTTTAGTTCTATAACATACTAACTCATGCTTATGCTTTCCACTCTTAAGATAATCTATTCCTACGTCAAAGGTTATCTTTTCATTCTCCTTTTGGTAGTTATGTTTTGACTTTCATCATCAAGGGAGTTTCTTTTCTGTTATTGTAAGGTGGATGTTTAGTTAGCTAGTATGTGGTTTGATGAGATTGCCCGTGATCTTGTCGGATATTGAGGTATTTAATCTCCAAGCAATCAGAAGATTTTACAAAATGAAAACTTAATCTTGTTGATGTACTTGCAATATCATTTAACATTTCTTCGTAGCAGACTCTCTCGTGAGTTAAAAAAAAGAAGTAGCTATCTTTAGGATCATGAAAGGCTTGGAGCATTATGGAAGGTTCCATCTAAATTTGATTGATGCCATAGTTAATGCTCCAATAATGAGATTGGCTTCTGATGACTACACAGAAACAGGATACTGTGTGGACAGATACGGCCATCCAATTCTTAGCACTCTGATCATATAGGTCATGTACCCAATTTTGTCATTTGTTCTTTACATGCATTGTGTTAAAGTGAGTGGAAAATCAGATTTGTGTGTTTGGAAATATGCGTTGTGCTAGTTAAATAAGTTAAATTAAAATGCTTGGTGGTAGTTTCCACTTTCTTATAGTGGTATTAACTTTATGCTTGTAGTTTCTTAGCTTGTTGTTCTTCAATTTCTATTACCACCCATGTTTCTTGTGCTTCAGTTAACTCATTAATTCGACGTTGTTACTGCCCTTTTTTTTTTTCAAAATTCTATGTACTGCTTTCCTTATAATTAGTTGTTATGTCTTCTTTATTGCCGCATTCCCTTTTGAAATGTTTTTCTTGAGCCGAGGGTCTTTCGGAAACGACCTATCTATCTCCACGAGGTAGGGGTAAGGTTTGCGTACACTTGACCCTCTCCAAACCCCACCCGTAGGATTACACTGGGTATGTTGTTGTTGGCAACTGCTTCTCGTGACATTACTTCTGTTGATATAATGAAAATCCTTAAATAAATTCTTGATAATTCCATTTTAAGTACTTAGGTCATTCGACATTATAAACCTTAAGGGTCATTACAGTCGTTAATGGAGATAAAAGATGGAAATAGATTCTCACCTTATGGGTCACTGATGAAAAATGGTTAAACAGCAAGAGATATAATTTATTATGTCCTTCTCAATAGAACTCCTTATGTTACCAAATTACTGATCTATTTTTCTCTTGCAAGTGTTCCTCCGGTTAATATTTGTTTTTCGGTAGTCCTATTTCATAGTTATTCTACATATTATGTTTTTTTAGCAATGACTTGTAAGTTTGCTTTTATGCCACAAAAGTATGGTAAGTACTCCCGCATTGAAAATCTCCCTTGATAAATCATGTTACTCTTTCTGTATATCAATGGCTACATCTGCCAATTAAGCAAATATTTCCTCTGTGCAGTTCAGCTGATAGTTGAAGGATCTCGTGGAAATGGCAACGTATATGTGGAGGAAATATGCAGACTATGTCTACACTAAATGGGAAAAGACGCTCCTCTGGGATATGGTAGAACCATTTAGGAGACCAAAATCGTTTACACCTCTTGTTTCAATCTATGTATGTGCATTTTATACGGGGGTTATTGGAGCAGCCATCACTGAACAACTTTACAAGGTATAGTGGCTTTACATCCTTTTTTAAGCACTTAATGCTTGCCCTTTCTTTTGACATAATGGGGATAACAGCTTTGTGAAGTTTGTTTTGAAAGTTAAAAGCACCAAATGTTTCTCGGTTGGACGGGTATAGGCAGGATTATGAATGCCCAATTATAGATAGTTCAAGTGCAGGGCTTATTGGAAATGCACCTTGCCCCCTCTTAATTTAATACATGGTAAAAGATCCACTCAGGTTACAATATCACTACCTCCTTGGTTTTTATCTGTAAAATTACCTTTAGAAAAGTTACATGGGAAGTGTGACTACAAAGAATGAGAGTTCCACACATACTTCAGAAGTTGCAGGAATTTGATTACTTAGTAATTCCCAAAGGTATTATTATCAGTTTCTAATCGCAGACTAGATTATTCATTAACTCAACGGGATCGAGTTGCTGGCGAAAAACATCCCTCAACTATACCCACTACTTAAACTACATCCTTTAAGTATTCTGGTAAACAAAAGACGTCCTCATTTTTTGCAAAAATGAATAAGTTTCGTCCTTAAGCCATCTCACGTTACAGAACTAACAAAATCTTTGGAATATTCTCTTCTATTCTTGTTGAGAACTGAGATAGCATTGCCTTTTAATGGACAACTTGATTTTGTTTAATTTGCCCTTATACTTAAAGGATGTTTTTGGCCAAAAACTCGGTTCTTCTACAGCTACAAATACAATGTAAAATCAAGTTAGCTACTTAATTGCTTGACCTTTGTATACATTGGATTGGAAGAAGTACATTGTTTGTTCTGTCTGAAAAGATTGAAGCAGTCTACGTAAGAGGATTATATGAATTTATGTACTCACATTGCTTCTGTTCTTAGCTCATCTCTCTGATCTAATTCTTGACTTTTTGTTTTTTATACCTTACATATTATAGTACCCATTTGTTCAACATAAGGATAATCCCTTGTGCGTTATGAATCACATTCTTTTTGTTCACCCTTTAGTTGACTGTCAGTTCCAAATTCTTGTCTTAATATAAGAGTTCTTTCTTCCGAAATGACAGGAAAAATACTGGGAAGAGCACCCTGGACAAGAAGTGCCTCTAATGAAACCAATGTTTTATGGTGGCCCTTGGAGAGTAATGAGAGGCGATGTTCCTCCTATGGGAAAGTTCGAACTCTGAGCTGCAGTAAATTGGATTGTTATTAGGTATCCAATGTAAGCTCTAGGAGAAGGAAAGGTGCCACCTTAGTCTTTGGTTCAACAGCAAAGGTAGTACAAACAGGATGTGTGGTAGGCGCACACTAGTTCGACTCTTACAAGTGGAACCAGCTCTATATAAGTGGAGAAGAGTAGAAGTTCGAGCCTGTTATCCACCGAATTTGGAACTGATTATTAAGAAAAGGAAAGTTGCCATTATTTTTTAAATATGTTGTGTAATTATACTCGATCTATCCTCTCTTGTAACGATTATAATTTAATTGCTCAAGGACAAAACTTTGTTAAACAAGGTACTTGAACAACTTCATTTATAATATGCCTCTCCCTTCACCATTCTGTATCTTTATAATGTAATCAATGGTTATGCTTTTCAGTGGTAGTATCAAGTTTCGCAACATTCTTTTGCATATCCTTTATGACCTTGTATGATAGGCTAAAGTGATATTAAACTTGGGTGAAGAATAATAGGTGTTATAACTTGGAGTACTTGATGAAAAAGAATTTACTGGATGTCGCTTGGCTAATACGTGCCATACATCTACTTTACCCTGAGAACACTACACTACTTTTATGTCTATTTGTATCTACTAATCTGTTAGCTCTTTAGCCCCTTCCCCAGACATACCTTGTAGACTTCTCTATGTACATATAATATAAATCTCACATTTCATATAAACATTTGTCCTGGTTTGTTCTTCTGAAGTTGTGGAGGCACACAAATGAGGTATCTTTAGAGCTATAAATAGTTAATATTGATGGTTGAAGTGTTTCAGTAGTTGCAAGCAGTTTTACGAGTTTCTATCTAGCTATATATATCCTGCCGCCTAAGTGGAGCGTTGAGTCTAGGCATACTGGATCTATATCTGGAACACCAAGGGGATCAGCCAACTTGGAAGAAAGAGTGGACATGCATATTTTTGAACTCCCAAATTTGTACATTCACTTGGCATCTTTAGAATGTCAAAAGAATTCTCGAGTGTGGAGTATGTGTAAAATTTCATTTTCAAACCTCCTTTGTGTCAATTCTGTTACTCTATTTGCCTCGTACAATAGTGGAAGAGGAGAGTTTACTATCTTATTTGTCGCTGCTTTTTGGCTATTGCACTTTCTGAGGAGAAAGGATGAGGTATGGAAGGGAGGTTGACTGATTGGACTACTTGATTAGGAAAAGGATGAAAGTTACTTTCTTGCTTTGATATGTGTGGTGAATACTCGGGAAAATATTTATGTCACACAACAAATCTAGAGTGGTACTTGTTCTTGGTATAATAAAAGAAAATAAAGGATTGAAATATTAACAAAAGGCAGTATTTAGAGTAGATGGAGTAAGAACCTCTTACTTTTACTGGATTGGGTGATTTTGCATATTAGAATGGCATCAAGAGTTGATTAAAGTGCACTGAAATTCTAAAATTCTAAGTTGATAATTTATTTAGAAATTCATAGGAGAGTATCGATGTCTTCGTTGCTTCTTGCTCTAGAAAGTAAATTAGGGCTGCTACATTTTGTGTTGTTGAGCCATCTCAATGTATATGTGCCTTCTCTCTCTTTCTTTGGGGGCTGGTTCCCTATCGCGAGTAGTGATTTTTGCCTAAACAGGCCCACATTTCAATAGTAGCTTTCAGATTTATGCAATATTATAAGGACGGTCAGTTTTGTTTCTCCATTATCATTGAATTACTGTTGGTTCATACTTGCCTTTTAATTTTTGGTCATTGAAAGATGCCCGAGTCCATAAGGTAGGTGTCATTTGGACTTGGATGTGAAATTGAAGCAGGGTTATATTTGACTGCTACATATGTTAATACACTTCCAATCTAATCTATGTTACAAATTGTAATCTTTAACTTTGTCTTGCATATTTCCCCATACGAGAATATTTTATACCAATAGTCCTGAGTATCGATTTGAACCTTGTAATTTGTATGTTGCAGGATACCCCTTTGCAGGGGAAAAAGTTCAAATATTTTTGTCCTCAATGTTTTTCTCCATCACATGTAGTGGAGGCAGAAAACTGATTAGATCGATGAAAATGTTCTTGCGCTGACATTAGATATTAGTTTGGTAACTTTCATGTTCGTGTAATTGTAACTAAAGTGATAGAATATAAGTATCTTTGGTCTATATTGTTGCAGTTCAGTAACAAAGTTATGTTAGCTTACTTATTTGTAGTGTTGAACTTTTTTATACTTTAGCTTACTTATTTATAGTGTTGTACTTTTTTTAGTGATCTTGTTGCACAAATAATGCAGACAACTATATTGGGCATGCGCCCATGCTATGCATGAGCACCAGCCATCTAGTACCTCAATATTGAAAAGCAATGAGAAGTGACTTCAGCAGCATTTAGTTTAAGAGTGTTATAATAGCAGCCAAATAGACAACTTTAAGCATCATTTGCCATTTCTATAGTTCCAATTTTCTCTGATCTATTTTGGTACTTCCACATCATTCCCTTTGTATTTCTTATTTTTAATTAGTGGTATTCTCTTCAAGATCAACTTAATTTCATTTCTGGTTATATATTTGTGCTTGTATAAGATACTCGCATAGAGCTCTTAGGAAAGAAGAAATTGCACGGTTTGTTCTTCAAATGGATTGGTCTTTAATTTTTGCTCTTCAAAATCGAATTTATGCCTAGTAGACATAGGTTCTTTTAGGGATTCGGCATCAATTGTGAGATATTATGATATAAAAATATAAATTTATGCTCCGCGAAAAAGTCGTTTGTGGGGAACAAAAATTAAAGACCAACACAAAAGAGGACAAAAGTGCAAATGGCCCTTTAGGAAATAGACGAGTGTGGGACAGCGCAGCTAAAAGAAGGAATTTCTCTTCCCTTTCCATTCACTTTCACACTGAAGCTTCAAAACCAATTATTTACACGGCATGATTTCCCAGAATGTATATAGTTTGATCTCTATAGAAAACCAAAAGCATGAGGTTCAAACAAAACGCAGGATAATTTGTAGCATTTTCTCCCCATCAATGTCTGAAAATTTTATCCAAAGGACAAATAGTACTTTACTGGAGTGCTTTGATCGGAAGTATGATTCAAATACAATATTGTATCTATGGCTACATAAGAAATGTAATGAATTGATTCTTTTTAATGAATGGATCTACTAGTAACTTTGAATATGACATTCAACAATAACAACATACCTAGTGTAATCCCACAAGAAATGAGACAGTCATGGTTATCATGATATAATAATCATCAGTTACATGAAAGTTGAAACACTCTGAGTTTAAAAATAAAAAAAAGGCAACTCGGTGCATTAAGCTTCCAATATGCGCAGGGTTCGAAAAAAGTCGGGCCATAAGGATATATTGTACACAGTCTTACCCTGCATTTCTGCAAAGTAAAAAAAAAACCGTACGAATCATAGAACTAGAAATAAAATATACAATCAACCAATATTTATCAAATTTGAAAAAGAGTCAGGAAGAAATGGTTTGCTTTACAATTGCTTGGCAGATCATTGAAATGGCCTTATCACATAGGAACAAAATGGCCTTATCACAGACGAACAACTCTCATTTTTTTGCGCTGGTCTTTAATTTTTGTCCTTCGCTTAAAAAAGTGATTGAAAATATCTCGAGGTTCTGGGTTAGAACTTTCGCTCTGTAAAAATAATATAATTTTGCAAGGCAAGGCTTCGCAAAAATTCTGCCTTAAAAGGCAGAATTTATTTATATCTTAAGGCAAAAGTTTGTCTTGCAAAATTTGGCAAGACAATTTTTTTTTTTAACTCTTCTAGGATTCTACGGAAGTTAGACCTTAAGGCCGAATTTTTGCCCGAATAGGCCTAATTTGCTAGAAAATTCTGCCTTATGAATCTTTTTTATACTCTGCTGGGTTCAAACCAAGAATCACAAGGTTATTTTGGCCACTTAAAATGCCGAAAGAATTAAAGACCTAGCAATTTGAGGGACAAAAATTAAAGACCACCCCTGAATAAGGCCATTTGTGCGCATGACCCGACCACTCTTAACCAGCTTTAAGGCTTCAGCCCATCGGTTCCTCGGACAAGTAGCGATGGGCTCAGCTTAAGGAGCCTGGTTGGGAATTGGGCCATTTTAATATTTATAGGAGTTAAGTTCACAAATGGACTCCATAAGGAGCGGCCTTGATTTTTCATTTTTTTGCACGGATTGCCCTTCGTTTGGGGTGGTCTTTAAATTTTGCCCCTCAAATTTGTGGTCTTTAAATTTTGCCCCTCAAATTTGTGGTCTTTAAATTTTGCCCTTCATACTTGTGGTCTTTAAATTTTGCCCTTTGCTTGGAAAGATGAGCGAATACATGAAGTTCTGGGTTCGAACCCCCGCTCAGACATAAAATAAAAAAAAAAAATCGCAAGGCAGGACTGGGGGAGTGTATGCCGGATCCAGCATACAATCTTTACGAAAAAGTTAAAGTTATGCCGGATCCGACATAACTAAAAGTCTGTCCCTCAAGGCAAAGTCTGCCCCCTCCGGCAAACGTTTAGTTAAACATAACTAAAAGTCTGCCGGAGGGGGCATACAAAATTTAAACTTTGCCTTGTAAGGCAAAGTTTTAGTTATGCCTTAAGGAAAACTTACGCCTTATGGGGCATACTTTTAGTTATGTTTTATGGGCACACTTTTATTTAAGGCATTACTAAAGGTTTACCTTGAAAAGTTAAAAAAAAATACATATATATGCTTCAAGACAAAGTTTGCCCATAAGGCATAAGTATGCCCCCATCGGCATAAGTTTGGTAATTCCTGAACAAGTTTATGCCGATGGGGGCATACTTTTAATGGGCAAACTTCAAAATTTAAACTTTGCCTTATAAGGCAAACTTTTAGTTATGCCTTAAGGAAAACTTACGCCTTATGGGGCATACTTTTAGTTATGTTTTATGGGCACACTTTTAGTTAAGGCATTACTAAAGGTTTACCTTGAAAAGTTAAAAAAAAATACATATATATGCTTCAAGGCAAAGTTTGCCCATAAGGCATAAGTATGCCCCCATCGGCATAAGTTTGGTAATTCCTGAATAAGTTTATGCCGATGGGGGCATACTTTTAATGGGCAAACTTTTATGCCGGATCCGGCATAAACTTGTGAAGGAATTATCAAAGTTATGCCGGAACTGGCATTCTTATGCCAAGTCTGCCCATAAGGCATAAGTATGCCGGGTCCGGCATAACTTTGCTAATTCCTTCACAAGTGTATGCCGATGGGGGCATAGCGAAATTTAAACTCTGCCTTGCGATTTTTTTTAAAAATTTTGACTGTGTGGGGGTTCGAACCTGAAACCCATGGGATTTAGCGAAGGGCAAAATTTAAAGATTTCAAATATGAGGGGCAAAATTTAAAGACCACCCCAAAAGAATTGCCCTTGATTTTTTGGCTTCGCTTAATAATTTTTTGAAAAATAGACCTACTTCAGAAAATTCACCAGGCAAAGTTTTTGTTGTCCATTGACATAAATTGTGGACATAAATTAGTTTGACGAATCTGATCAATAGACCACAAGTCATGCCTTATAGGCAAAAGTTAGAACTTATGTTTGATGGGTAACAAAGGGAAGCTCATGTTGTCCATAAGGCATAAGTTCTAGCTTTTGCCTATAAGGCAGAAATTCAGGATATTTCAAGATAATGAACTTGTTCAATTAACCACAAGTCCTGCCTTATAGGCAAAAACTAGGACTCATGCCGAATGCACACAACATAAGTTCTTCCCAACGAATTTTTTTCATATTAAAGTTATTTTTTAAAGATTTTGTTAAGCGGGACAAAAATTCAAGACTGGACACTTTGGGGACACAAGTCATGACCCTTAAGTAATTTGTTGGGATGGGTAATGTCAGGTTTAATTGGGTTTTAGTTGTTACTTATGTACTTATTATGTTATGTAATTATTACAATTACTATAAAATTTAAATTTCAACACAAAAAATAAAGTGTTGGACTTGGACACAAGAATTTGAAAACAAAACGTTAAGCATTATTAAGTAGTATTAGGTTTCACATTTCAACACATTACAAATTTCCAGTTTGCATTTAGACTTTTAAACTTGTAGGTTAAATCTTTCATATACTGAAATAAAATTACACAGCTTAGGAATCGCACTGAATTTCTCCTTATGTAAAAGTTCTTCTTTTTAAAAAGATTTCTTAAAACTCAGTATTTTCTTAAAATACCATCAAATTAAACGGAACAGGAACTATAATCTTTTCCATAGTACTATCCCAAACTAGTAATGCATATGTTTTCATATATAAGATACGACCTAGTCATAGTATTGATACAACTTGCACTGCTACAATGGTTTCTCAAATGAGGAATTGACCTGTCTCGCTAATTAAAAGCAGTAGTCCTTCAGCAAAAGCAGTGTATGTTTTTTGCAGAAAAAAATACTAATTTTCTTCTAGCCTAAGGTTGGAATTAGAAAACTTGGATATGTGTGAGTTCTTGCTCACAAAATGCATAAGTCCCGCCATGGATTGTGGTAGGAAGGATCGGATTCCTCTACTCTTAACTATTTTGAGTTTGAGCTCTGGAAATGGAAAAGATCTTGATATGAAATGCTTCCTTCTTTAATGGGTTTTACACGACGCAAATGCGAGTATCATACACCGGGTGCGAAATGGTGACAGGAAGAATAGGACCCCGCAACCCTTAACAAGAGATTTCAGGTTATAGCCTTGGGAATGCAAAAAATCCTCGTAAGCGAACGCTTCCTCCTTTAATAGGTCTTACATGACATTAATGCGATTAGTCGGATCCCAAAGCTAATACTAGATACCAAATTCGAAATACTAGTGTGAAGGACATGATCTCTTCACACTTAACCATAGGTCTCCTGTCCGAGAATGATTTTTTTCTTTTATAGGTTAACACTTCTTTCTTTAATGGGTCATATGCAACGCAAATTTAGATTAGACAGATCTCTAAAATGAGTATTGGACACCCAATGGAAACAAAAAGAAAAGCAAATGCATAGGCCCAAGACAAATTCCTCACCCTTTGCCCTCTTAGGGTTGGGGGTGGGGGGTGGGGAGTGGGCTCCATAGAAAGTTTCTAGTTTCCTCGATGGTCCTGCTCTATTAATGGTCCAAATCACAAGCGACAAAAAGGATGGTTTATAAATGGATTGATGAAGATAGAAGAAAATCCACTGAAAAAATAATTTGTTTTGTCTGTAGCACATACTAGTCTATCTATCTATTACTCTCTCCGGATAAAAAAAAGAGTTTACTTAACCTTTTTTTCTTAGATAAAAAAAGAGTTCACTTAGCAAATCAAGAAAGAATTAACCTTGTTTTTTCATATTTGCCCCTATTAAGTATTATATGATCAAATCTCAATGCCTATTTAATTAGGGGTAGTTTAGTCAAATTACCTATTTTTGTTTAGGAGTTAATATTTTCTTAAGGGGTGTGCAAATGGCTAAGTGAGCTCTTTTTTTTATCAGGAGGGAGTACTACTAATCAAGAAATTCTACAACGAGAGGAAATTGCTCTATGGAGTTTGAAGAGGAAGTTACTACTTACTGTATAGGTTATTGAACATTCATTGACCAAAATTGAAAAAGAAACTAGATGTTTTATTCAATAATGAATTGATGCTAAACAGAAACTTTCACCATCTTTTTTTTTAAGTTTATTTAGTAAATGACCCACTTTTATTTCTCTTGCAATTTATGAACCTTTCAAATCACGGTTTCTAAATTTCTTTTGAGTAAACTAAAAATATTATGAAAAAATGTTAGATTCCAATCTAAACTTTTGTAAGTTATTGCAGATATTAGACGACAGTTAAAAAAATTTACTGTAAGATTGAGAAACATATGAACAAACACATTTACATATTGGAGTCTAACGTTGTTCGGAACAGTAATATCATAAAGGCTATATTTACATAACTTTTAAATATGGAGGCAAATATTTGTATAAATCGTCGAGTGTGACTAATTCTCCCAAAAAAAAGGCTTGGGATAATTTCATAATTTCAAATTTATGCGTTCGAGTCCGTAATTCTATGATAGCTCATTTAATTTACTCAATTCGAAATCAATTATTTATACTCAATTTAGTAAATTTTTTGATGCATATAGATGTCTGAGTTAAAATTACTGAATTTGAATGAACTACTAACTAACACCCTACCACTACCCCCACTCTTGAAAAAGGTTTAGAATAGACAGATTGATCGACAATGTGAATGATATTGTGATTTAAGACAGGACGAAAATTTGCGGAAACACAATATATCTTATCTGCCCTATAAAGTTTAAATCAACGAACTGTTAAATTCAAGACAGGACGAAAATTTAGAGAGACAGAATAATGGGAGAATTCTTTCTACCTTTTATGCATCATAATGACCTCCTTATATACAAGTAAGGTTTCTCCTTTCCCTAGTCTAACAAGGTAACCCTGTTCTAAAAGAACTAAAATTCCATTTTACCATAATTACAAATTCACCATAAATAACTATTACAATTATACTAAAATAGGGTTCCTACTGACCTGAGAATTTTACTGATACGCCGACGTGTCCGGTTACATTCAGTCTCAATACCCCCCCTCCCCGGCTCCCCCCCTCAAGTTGGAGCATGAGGGTCTCGAATGCCCAACTTGCCAAGTAAATACTGATGTTGCGATTTGCCCAAAGCTTTTGCAAACACATCGCCCAATTGCTCATTGGTAGACACATGACTGGAAGTATGATTCCGGACTGCAGCGCGTCCCGGACATAGTGACAATCGACTTCAATGTGTTTAGTCTGTTCATGAAACACTGGATTTCGCGCAACCGAATCGATTCATGTTTCTGACTTTTACCCCAATCCAATTGTTCCTCTGGTGTTATATCGTTAGCTCGGATATTTTCTGTTTGTACTTCTACCCTATTTTCTCTATCTGGACCAGCATCTGTCCAATCCAATTCTGGTTGTGTTGACACCTAATTTTGGCTCGACGTGCTTAAAATTAACGTTTTGGGGGGCCCTGATTCGTTAAAGAGCACGAAATACATTTTTACACATTTTTACATTTTTTATATAATTTATTGATGATTGTCCTTATTTTGGAAATTTTATTAATTTATTGTCATTTTTTAAGAATCATTATTTTCCACATGTATAGCGCAATACTACCATTTTCGTGTAATTAATAATTGTTTCTTAATTTTATAGCAATACATTTTTTATATCTTGCACATTAATATTTATATTTTATACTTACGCTATTATTTATACATGTATTAATTAATTATATTTTTAGTGCAGCCTAACAATGCATAGAAAATCGGAGTAATTAATTTTTAAACGCAGAGTAAAATCCGATCAAGTCAAGGTTTCTTCATTTTTTTTAAAAAGGGATTAAGGTAAGCATTGAGGAGACAAAAGGGTGCAATCTTCTATTCTTTGGACAAAATAAGGGGCCATTTTGCATTATAAGAAAAGGAGGGGTATTCATGTTCTACATATATTTACACATACACACACAAGCACAAAAGAACCTCAGATTTTTTCCTCCCTTCTAAAACCTAAAACATTTTTTCCTCACTCCTCTCACTCTATGCCGCCATCCCCGACCATCCCTTTTCTTATCCAGCCAACGCAACCACCAGCCTACAACACCACCATTTCCCTCTCCTCTCACCCACTCCACCACGAGCTCGTCTGTAGCAAACCCAGAACGACTAACACCACCGCTACTGCCCAGCTCCGGCGAACCGTTGTTAGTGGTTTGAAACCCCAGATCTACTTGGCATGGTCTTTTTGTGGTTGGATTTAAACCTTTTCGTCTTGCTCCGGTGTTCTTCAACATCGAAGCAATTTATTCTATTCGGAAAACGCCATCTCCGGCTACCTCTTTAATTGGTTGTTCCACTTGCTATTTTTTAAGCTAGTGGCGACTGTTTTTGCCTTGTTTTGCTACTGTTTTCCACCCCTATTCGATTGTTGTTGCAGACGGACGATATTGCATGAGTTTGAATTTTTGGTGGAACTTTGTCTTGCTCGCTGCTCAAAGCATTTGTTACTGTATATCCATTCATTAACTGCTAATTTCAATCTTGGTTGGACTTTTTTTTTTCTTTCTTTATTATAGCTTTTGCCGTTTTGTTTTGTTGTTAGTGATACTTCGTCACTAACTTCATTGCTTTGTCATTGCTGCAGTCATTGTCCGACAATTCTTGCTGCTACAAATTCATTACTGTTTTGCTCGTTTTGATTGTTTTGTTATCGTTTGGCTACAGCCCACTGTTACTGTTGTTGCTTTGAAATATCTTACATTATTTTTGCTAAATGTTATGTTGGTTTTTTTTTTTTGCGCCTGGAAATAGGATATGTGGCTACGAAAGCATATGCCCAGACTCTTAATATGTAAAGTGTGCATATACTAATTTTTAGGGTACCGCTTTGCAGCTAGGAATAATGTTATGTCTATGCTGCCTGTATCGCCCTTACATTTTATCTAGTTTCTTTTAAAATTCTTTTGGTCATAGTATCGTTGAAACAAATAGCATAGTATTGTTGCTTTGCGTTCCAAAAGGTTTCTCTTTTAATAAGCTAAATTTTTGTTTAACAAAATAAAGAGTTGTTTGGATGAAGTCACATTCGTCTAACGGTTAATTGTTTGACGAAGTTTATTCATTAGGCGTATGTTAATTAGATGGATTGTGACTAACTTAGATGCATTGTGACTAACTGACTAAAGTTCATGAAACTTGGACGTAATATTTTTTTTATTTTTTGGTAATTAAAATAATTTGATTTACCAAAGTAGTAATTACAAAGCAATATTCCACCTACGCAGAACTTGGACAAATGGCCAATGAAGAAATTTCCGTCGATTTCCAAGGCCTTCCATGTACAAAGACGGATTTTTATTTTTAGTTTATTTATTATTTTTTTAATTCATCCGATAATTATTTATTCTCTTACTAACATTTTTTTATTAAGTCTCATGCAGGTATCCGAAGTTATTTTTTGAAGATGACACTCAAAAGAAGTTCAAATAGCTTCTTAGATTCTTTGTTTATATTTATTTTACATTCTTAAATTATGCAAGCATAAAATATAGTGCAACTTTATTTTTTAGGGTGTAGGTTGGTGGTATTTATTTATGATTTACTTAGCCGATTTAAATTTTATGTGTTTTAGACATATTAATATTAGACAGTTATTATTTTTGTAATTAATATTCTTATAGTTATCATGTTTTGCTAGAGTTTTAATTCAATAGCTTAGCACACTTAAGTGAATAAATAGGGTGATTTGCCTCAATATTTAGGCTTTAGAATATACTCTCATAATTAATTGATTAGGCGTACATACTTAGCTAGTTAAATTAGTTAACTCACTTCCAGGGCAAAATAATTTCATGCCCATTTTTTATACCTTTGTCACATACCCAAGCTTCTAAGTTGCACATAACTTTTTTTTTTAAAATAATTATTATATCACATATGTATAAAATACGTATTGCATGATTATTTATGTGAATAGTCATATTAGTTATTCTTTAGTCTAAATTTTATTAATTTTTGTAAATAATAATCAAGCCTTTTTACACATCCCTCGTATAGTTAAATTGGTCCAGCCGGAAACCATATTTGTGGATTCTGAAGGATGCCTAACACCTTCCCTTCGGAATAATTTGAACCCTTACTTAGAATCTCACTTATTTTCGTAGACCATGTTAAGCTGCATATATTAATAATTTATAGGTACCCTAGTATACCTTAAATGCTAGGTGGCGACTCTGTACATAATTAATTATTTCAGAGCTCCATAAGTTGTGCTTTGTTTAGCCTTTGGTAAAAATAGGGTGCAACAACATGGCGACTCTGCTGGGGACACTTAGGTTCTAACCATATGGACTCAATTTGTTATTCGAGGTATGTCATCTTTATTTGAGTTTTTGTTTATTTTACGTGCCTGTATTTATTCGTCATGTATATCCTTCCCCTTGTTCCCTTATTTGTTTGCGTACATATCTGCTTTTAATTTCATACACTGTATTATTGCCTTTTTTTTTACTAACAAGTTTTATTTACCATACTCATTTTTTTTATTTTATTGTAAATTATGCATCTTGCTTTTACTGTTTCTCTTTAAATTGCTATCTTTTTGTGGTTTTATATTAATATTCATACGTGTTATCAGTTTATATAAAATGGCATTCCGTTCATATTTCTTCCACTCCTGGAAAATTCACACAAATTCACACACTTAAAGCGGTTTCGCGGTTCGCGGCTGTGCACTACTAAATTACCCTTTTAGTTGGATCGATCTTGTGGATTTAGTCGATCGGCGGTGCAGTCGACGGCCACGGACTTTCCACTCCCAAGTTGTCCGCTTGGGAGAGCCTTGTGTCATAGGAAAACCAACTCTTAGAATTCCTAGGTTACTGTACATTCCATTTTGCAGTTGTTTTTAGCTAGATTGAATTTTATCCTTTATTTCGAACATTCTTTTCATTTTTTCACATACTCTTTATTTGTTACATGTTTTGTTTTTAAATAAATATTGTGTTATTTGCTTTGCACTACCTTAGCACTTTATCTAACTATTTTTAGTTTACTTGTGTTGAACCCTGTATTTTGTAAAATATTTTTTCTTCAATCATGCATTTTATACCCTATCTGCAAGAACTACGCACACCTGATTCTCATCAAAGATGAGATACGTAGGCAACCCTTTTGGGTTCGGTATTATTATTCAAAAAGTCACAAAAAAAAAAATCTTTATTTTGAAAAAAAAAATCACAAAAATATTTTGTTTCTTTCTATCCTACTTGAACGAACTACGCGCACCTGATTCTCATCAAAGATGAGATACGTAGGCAACCCTTTTGGGTTCGGTACCCCTATTCAAAAAATATAAAAATATTTTTTTAGATTCATATCTTTGACTTGGTTGGTACCAACATAGTTAGGGTTGTGCATATGAAAGAAACAAGTGATAATCAATATAATGGAGATGACTGACTTCGTGGTAAAACTATAGATTCTTTTGATACCTCTCATTCACACTTTAAGGGACACTTGAAAAATTCTCTTGCATGCTTGTAAGACAAGAACAAAACCAACCTCATTGTTTCATGTGCATTGTGTGGTGAGCTTTATATAACGTTCAATTGCATTGCATTGTGATCTAGAACTTGGCCTGAATGTCTGTTGAGGCGAAATTATGAGTAACACTCAGCATAGAAAAGGATCGTAGGCCTTCTTTGACCCGTTTGAGCCTTTCTAGCCTACCAAATGACGTTATCCCTAGCATTCCCCCTTTGAGCCTAAAGCCTTTTCTTTGACAATCACATCATAAGCCTATACCATTTCTGAGTGCTTATATGCACTATCTTTCTCTTGGCCCAACCTCCCTGAGCGCACTAAAAATGTGCAACCGCAGATAGAGATCTGAGCTGAAGTTTCCAAAAAAAAATGATTCGACCGTCCCAGAAAAACAAAGGCTAAGAACGACCTCCAAAGCAAGAAGGAGCCCACACAAAAAAAAAAAAAAAAAAAAACCTCAGTCATTCGGGATCTCGGACATACAACCCGTTATTCCTTTTTTATTTTTTTTCACACTCAGGCATACAACCCGGAATTAGTATCAAGACCTCGGGCATACAACCCAGGTCAATTCTCTTAATCCCCACAAGAGTCTCGGGCATGCAACCCTAAACTCAAAAAAAAAAAAAGGCTTTAACTTGCAAAAGAGGTCGCACAAGTACAAAAGAAAGGGACAATAAAACAAAGTAGATCAGCGTCAGAGCACACAAATACCAAGCACAGACATAGTGCAACGCTTAGGGAAGGATTAGTCACTCCTTACCCAAATAATATCTCAACCTTTTCCCAAGCTTACATTACAACCCCATAACAAGCCCTACGTGATCCTATGCTAAGGTTTCTCTCATTAGTGGATACTTACATGACGGCCAAGCTTATGGTATTACAATTGCAAGCATTGAACATCTTTCTGAGTTTGAGTGTACTTCTCTAGATGTCTCAAAGTTCAAAAATACTGAGTATGTGTAAAAAGGGACTTTCTTTCTGGTGAGGGCACTTGAAACATGAGGATAGGTATAGTTCATAATCCTTGTTTGAAGCGAAATGAACCAATCTTGTCGATCTTTAGGTATGTCTGAGGTACCACTTGAAGCTATAGGAATTACCAATAAGTCGATCTTGGTTTGTTGGACGATAAATAATGGTGAATTCTTATGCACAATACTAATTGTTGGTACCAACTGAAGTCGGGGCATGTTATATCAATCATTGTTATTATTAAAAAAAAAAAAAAAATTTTGCTAGATTTTGCTTTCGTGATTTTGTTATTTTTTTTCTTAATTTTGTTTTTTATCGTTGCACAGTAAATATAGTTCAATGTTGTTGTGTTGTTACTAACTCTACGAGGTATCGACATCTGGTCTTACCATGAAAGATCCTCGTATTTCTCCGCTGAAGCATGAAATTGGGAGAACATTTTTTGAGTAGCTTCAAAAAAAAAAAAAAAAAAAAAAAAAAAAAAAGAGCAAGTGCACATCACTTTCCGCTGGAAGTATGCGAATTTTTGTTTGTTTAAACTGGGACAGAATTTTTGAGGGGGCCCTCAAAAATTCCACCAATGGCACATTTTGAGAGAAAAGGCACGGGCTCATCCGGCCCCACAGTAGGACACTGCATTGGCTCGTCCAGCCCCACAACAGGACATCGAGGGCGTCATAGTCTAAAGGCATCATTCTCATCGCCTAAAGGCACCATTTCATGGCCCAAGGACCTTACCTTCTGCACTTCATTCGCGCCGAAGCAAAGGCGTTACCCTCCACACCAGCATTGCTTTATCACTTTCAAATGCCTCTGCGTATGCTCGCAGCCGCATTGCATTGCACCTGCATTGCTCACCGCCTTTTATTACTGCCTGGGCCATGCACCGCCCTTTTAAATTTCTGCATAAGGCTGTGCACCGCCTTTCATATGATGCATGGGCTGCGCATCGCCCTTTGCATCGCTTTCATATATTACATGGGCCATGCACCGCCCTTTGTAATTTTTGCATAAGGCTGAGCACCGTCTTTCATGCTGTATGGGCTGCGCACCGCCCATTTAAATTTCTGCATAAGGTTGTTCACCGCCTTTCATATGTTACATGGGTCATGCACCGCCCTTTGTAATTTCTGCATAAGGCTGAGCACCGCCTTTCATATGATGCATGGGCTGCGCACCGCCCTTTGCATCGCTTTCATACGTTACATGGGCCATGCACCGCCCTTTGTAATTTCTGCATAAGGCTGAGCACCGCCTTTCATATGATGCATGGGCTGCGCACCGCCCTTTGCATCGCTTTCATATGTTACATGGGCCATGCACCGCCCTTTGTAATTTCTGCATAAGGCTGAGCACCGCCTTTCATATATTACATGGGCCATGCACCGCCCTTTGTAATTTCTGCATAAGGCTGAGCATCGCCTTTCATGTTGTATGGGCTGCGCACCGCCCATTTAAATTTCTGCATAAGGTTGCTCACCGCCTTTCATATGTTACATGGGCCATGCACCGCCCTTTGTAATTTCTGCATAAGGCTGAACACCGCCTTTCATATGATGCATGGGCTGCGCACCGCCCTTTGCATCACTTTCATACGTTACATGGGCCATGCACCGCCCTTTGTAATTTCTGCATAAGGCTGAGCACCGCCTTTCATACGATGCATGGGCTGCGCACCGCCCTTTGTAATTTCTGCATAAGGCTGAGCACCGCCTTTCATATGATGCATGGGCTGCGCACCGCCCTTTGCATCGCTTTCATATGTTACATGGGCCATGCACCGCCCTTTGTAATTTCTGCATAAGGCTGAGCACCGCCTTTCATGTTGCATGGGCTGCGCACCGCCCATTTAAATTTCTGCATAAGGCTGAGCACCGCCTTTCATATGTTACATGGGCCATGCACCGCCCTTTGTAATTTCTGCATAAGGCTGAGCACCGCCTTTCATGTTGCATGGGCTGCGTACCGCCCATTTAAATTTCTGCATAAGGCTGAGCACCGCCTTTCATATGTTACATGGGCCATGCACCGCCCTTTGTAATTTCTGCATAAGGCTGAGCACCGCCTTTCATATGTTGCCTGGGCTGCGCACCGCCCTTTCAATTTTCTGCATAAGGCTGGGCACCGCCTTTTTGTAATTTCTGTATAAGGCTGAGCACCGCCTTTTATATGTTGCACGGGCCACGCACGCCTTTTGAAAATTTCTGCATAAGACATTGCACCGCATCTGCCTTGTTTTATTATTATTTGCTTAATACCCCTGCGTATGCTCGCAGCCGCATTGCACTGCACCTGCATTGTTTTATTGTTTTCAAATGCCCCTGCGTGGCTCGCAGACGCATTGCACCGTACCTGCATTTGTTTGTTTTAAATGCCCTGCATATGCTCGCAGATGCACTGCACATACATTGCATCATTGCTTTGCGAATGCTCGCAAACACTGCATATGCATTGCATTATCACTTTCAGATACCCTTCAAACGCATTGCATCATGCCGGCTTTTAAAAAAAAAAAAAAAAAAAAAAAAAGGGCGTTACATAACACGACCGTTCTTCATCCTACACTTGCTAGGACCATTCTAACAACACTGGGGCAAAATTTTGATTGGACGATCAAAATTTGCCACAACTTCCATTAGTTATCACCTTTCGAACTACATTGACCCGATTCTCGTGATTGACGAGATATGTAGGAACCTCTATGCAAAGTTTGGTCACATCGGGATGAGAATCATCCTTTCCCCAGCAAGTATGCAATCTTGCACCCTCCCAGTATCTCGTAGCTCGATACTGGGGCAATTTTGGAAGCGACGACGTGGGTATGCGAACATTTTTTTTCGGCCCTGAACAATCCTTCCCGTTTATCATTTTTCTTTTTATTGCAACCCCGCCGACGGACTGAGGGTATTGTCAAAGCTCTACTAACGTCTGGCCTCATTCTCCGTACATATCCATTTAGCAATTCTTTGTCGAGCCAAAATAGGTTACATGTCAACGTCTTCGTCCGAAAACTCTTTCATCGTCTCCGGTCGAAGAGGGACAAGTTGTTGACACCTAATTTTGGCTCGACGTGCTTAAAATTAACGTTTTGGGGGGCCCTGATTCGTTAAAGAGCACGAAATACATTTTTACACATTTTTACATTTTTTATATAATTTATTGATGATTGTCCTTATTTTGGAAATTTTATTAATTTATTGTCATTTTTTAAGAATCATTATTTTCCACATGTATAGCGCAATACTACCATTTTCGTGTAATTAATAATTGTTTCTTAATTTTATAGCAATACATTTTTTATATCTTGCACATTAATATTTATATTTTATACTTACGCTATTATTTATACATGTATTAATTAATTATATTTTTAGTGCAGCCTAACAATGCATAGAAAATCGGAGTAATTAATTTTTAAACGCAGAGTAAAATCCGATCAAGTCAAGGTTTCTTCATTTTTTTTAAAAAGGGATTAAGGTAAGCATTGAGGAGACAAAAGGGTGCAATCTTCTATTCTTTGGACAAAATAAGGGGCCATTTTGCATTATAAGAAAAGGAGGGGTATTCATGTTCTACATATATTTACACATACACACACAAGCACAAAAGAACCTCAGATTTTTTCCTCCCTTCTAAAACCTAAAACATTTTTTCCTCACTCCTCTCACTCTATGCCGCCATCCCCGACCATCCCTTTTCTTATCCAGCCAACGCAACCACCAGCCTACAACACCACCATTTCCCTCTCCTCTCACCCACTCCACCACGAGCTCGTCTGTAGCAAACCCAGAACGACTAACACCACCGCTACTGCCCAGCTCCGGCGAACCGTTGTTAGTGGTTTGAAACCCCAGATCTACTTGGCATGGTCTTTTTGTGGTTGGATTTAAACCTTTTCGTCTTGCTCCGGTGTTCTTCAACATCGAAGCAATTTATTCTATTCGGAAAACGCCATCTCCGGCTACCTCTTTAATTGGTTGTTCCACTTGCTATTTTTTAAGCTAGTGGCGACTGTTTTTGCCTTGTTTTGCTACTGTTTTCCACCCCTATTCGATTGTTGTTGCAGACGGACGATATTGCATGAGTTTGAATTTTTGGTGGAACTTTGTCTTGCTCGCTGCTCAAAGCATTTGTTACTGTATATCCATTCATTAACTGCTAATTTCAATCTTGGTTGGACTTTTTTTTTTCTTTCTTTATTATAGCTTTTGCCGTTTTGTTTTGTTGTTAGTGATACTTCGTCACTAACTTCATTGCTTTGTCATTGCTGCAGTCATTGTCCGACAATTCTTGCTGCTACAAATTCATTACTGTTTTGCTCGTTTTGATTGTTTTGTTATCGTTTGGCTACAGCCCACTGTTACTGTTGTTGCTTTGAAATATCTTACATTATTTTTGCTAAATGTTATGTTGGTTTTTTTTTTTTGCGCCTGGAAATAGGATATGTGGCTACGAAAGCATATGCCCAGACTCTTAATATGTAAAGTGTGCATATACTAATTTTTAGGGTACCGCTTTGCAGCTAGGAATAATGTTATGTCTATGCTGCCTGTATCGCCCTTACATTTTATCTAGTTTCTTTTAAAATTCTTTTGGTCATAGTATCGTTGAAACAAATAGCATAGTATTGTTGCTTTGCGTTCCAAAAGGTTTCTCTTTTAATAAGCTAAATTTTTGTTTAACAAAATAAAGAGTTGTTTGGATGAAGTCACATTCGTCTAACGGTTAATTGTTTGACGAAGTTTATTCATTAGGCGTATGTTAATTAGATGGATTGTGACTAACTTAGATGCATTGTGACTAACTGACTAAAGTTCATGAAACTTGGACGTAATATTTTTTTTATTTTTTGGTAATTAAAATAATTTGATTTACCAAAGTAGTAATTACAAAGCAATATTCCACCTACGCAGAACTTGGACAAATGGCCAATGAAGAAATTTCCGTCGATTTCCAAGGCCTTCCATGTACAAAGACGGATTTTTATTTTTAGTTTATTTATTATTTTTTTAATTCATCCGATAATTATTTATTCTCTTACTAACATTTTTTTATTAAGTCTCATGCAGGTATCCGAAGTTATTTTTTGAAGATGACACTCAAAAGAAGTTCAAATAGCTTCTTAGATTCTTTGTTTATATTTATTTTACATTCTTAAATTATGCAAGCATAAAATATAGTGCAACTTTATTTTTTAGGGTGTAGGTTGGTGGTATTTATTTATGATTTACTTAGCCGATTTAAATTTTATGTGTTTTAGACATATTAATATTAGACAGTTATTATTTTTGTAATTAATATTCTTATAGTTATCATGTTTTGCTAGAGTTTTAATTCAATAGCTTAGCACACTTAAGTGAATAAATAGGGTGATTTGCCTCAATATTTAGGCTTTAGAATATACTCTCATAATTAATTGATTAGGCGTACATACTTAGCTAGTTAAATTAGTTAACTCACTTCCAGGGCAAAATAATTTCATGCCCATTTTTTATACCTTTGTCACATACCCAAGCTTCTAAGTTGCACATAACTTTTTTTTTAAAATAATTATTATATCACATATGTATAAAATACGTATTGCATGATTATTTATGTGAATAGTCATATTAGTTATTCTTTAGTCTAAATTTTATTAATTTTTGTAAATAATAATCAAGCCTTTTTACACATCCCTCGTATAGTTAAATTGGTCCAGCCGGAAACCATATTTGTGGATTCTGAAGGATGCCTAACACCTTCCCTTCGGAATAATTTGAACCCTTACTTAGAATCTCACTTATTTTCGTAGACCATGTTAAGCTGCATATATTAATAATTTATAGGTACCCTAGTATACCTTAAATGCTAGGTGGCGACTCTGTACATAATTAATTATTTCAGAGCTCCATAAGTTGTGCTTTGTTTAGCCTTTGGTAAAAATAGGGTGCAACAGGTTGTTCTGTGGGTTTGTTATTCGATGTCAGTACTTTATCCATCCGGGTTTCGTTTGTTCCTAATTATCAGTTCGATCTTCCTCAAAGTTATGTTGGTTTCTCTCTTCCTCCGTTTTGTCCGGGTCACTTCTATGTTGTCGACTAAGTTACCTGATCCTACAGCAAAGGGGAACTTAATCTCGTAGAAGTCCACATCTCTTGAGACTAAATATTCATCATTCTCTAAGTCATACAATCTCCAACCCATTTGTTCGTAAGGGTATCCCAAGAATACACACCTACGACTCCTACTCTCAAACGTGTCCCTCGTTCTTCCCTTTGTGGTGCATAGCACAGTGACCCTAGCACCCTTAAGTGTTCATAATGCGGTGCTTCCCCGTACAAAACTTTATATGGGGTTTTCCCATTCAAAATCGATGATGGTGTTCTATTGATCAAATACCCTGTAGTCAACACACATTCACCCCAGAACCTGATTGGAAGATGACCCTGAAATCTTAATGTGTGTGCCACATTAAGAATGTGACGGTGTTTTCTTTCGACTCTTCCATTCTGCTGTGGTGTCCCTATGCAAGATGTTTGAATCGACTATGCAAGGTGTCCCTATGCAAGGTGTTATATCCCGTATTTTTATACGTCGAGTTATTCGCAAGAGAATCGACTCAAGTTAAAGACAGGATCATTTTCGGGCACGAAACAGAAAAATCTTTAATTTCCGGTCTCTATTAGAAAATGAATTGTTTATGAATTTTACTTAGTGTATAAATATTAATGGAAAGTTGGGATTAATTTACCATGATTAGATTATTAAGTGGGGGTTAAAATTTAATTTTTTCACTAAACAAGTCATTAGTGCACAAAGTGGGCCCCACCAAGACATGTGGCTAAATTTAATTGGCTCAAGCCTTGGGTGGCCACGTGTCCAGCCCATGAGCTGCATCTAAATGGGAAAATAATGACTCACAAGTCCACCCAAACCCTCATTTCATCTTCCACAACAAGCTAGAGAGAGAGAGAGAGAGAGAGAGAGAAGACACAAGCCATGGCTAGCAAAAAAATTGGAGCTCGAATTTCTTGATCAAAAAATTCAGATTTTCAAAGTATTCCAACCAGTTAGGAAGGCTATAATAACGTGGATTAGTCATTTGGAGCAACAAGAACAAGTATTAGTTCATTTCACAACTTCTAGCCAAATTAAGAAGCCAACTTGTTAAGGTAAGATTTCGTTTTCTTTTGTTATAAGATTGGTGTTAATGATGTTGTAATGGATCTATTAAGTTGTATTATGTGAAGTTGGAAGTAAGAAAAATTGTTTGATTAAAGTTGGCATTAGAAGTGGGCAGATTTGGAGTTGTTTTAATTGGGTTGAGTTTGATTAGTGTTGTCACTATTATGGTATGATATTTGTAGATAATTGTTTATGTTGAAGGGCTGGAAATATGGTTATTGACATGTATAGGGGTTGTTGTCAATGGTAAAAATTATACTTGATTCCATGTGTTTGTGATTTTGTGGAATAAAGGTCGAAAATTGTATTTCGATGTTGTAGTGTTGATGGACTGTTTTGGGTTTCCTATTGAAACAAAATTGAAGTAATTCTTGTACATGGATGGTTGTTGTTATTAATGTTATGGATTATGTGTAAAAGGTGAAAGGAAAGTTTAAATCATGTTAGAACTTGTTGTGAAATTAGAGCAGTTTCCTTGCATTTAATAGTTGATGTTGTTGTTGTTGTGGGCTGTTTTGATAAGGTTTTTGGTGGAAAATCTCATGTGATTATATGGCTATTTGAGGTTGTCATTGTTATGGTTAAATTGTAGTTAGGGGCTGTTCTTGAGGAATTGGAGAACTAAGGATAGTTAAGATTTGTATTGTGACGTTATAATGGACGGGGCTGTTTTAGAACTTGTTGTAATGTTACGATAGTTTTCTTGCATATAGAGGTTGATGTTGTTGCTGTGTTGTTGCTGATGTGAATCATCAAACTTAGAGGAAAGAAGCGTATAAAATATCGTATGCGAAGTGTGTGAGATCTGCTTGGTATATTCTTAGATGTTCGTGAGATTATCGGTCAATGTTATGTGGTAAATAAGGGCTGTTTTGGGGCTGTTTTGTAATAAATTTCGTGGCTGTTTTGTGATGAATTTCATGGCTGTTTTGTGATGAATTTTGTGGCTGTTTTGGGGCTGCTTGTTATAAATTTCGTGGCTGTTTTGTGGTGACATTTGGGGGGCTGTTTGTTGTAATTTTCGTGGCTGCTCTTATTGAGTCGAAATGCAGGGATTGTAGTTATGATTATGTACAATATATGTAGTGTATTTGCTGGAGTATGGGCTGTTCATGATGGCTGGTCTAACATTGAAAAAGGGGCTGGATAAACATAAGGAATTAGTGTATTAATCACTTTGTTGTTGTGGTTGTTGTACTCCATGGATGTAAAGAGAAAGAGTGATAACAATGGTGTAGGTAGTGCATATGGGGCTGATTTTGTTATGTCCCCTAAGTCATGTTAAACAAGTTTGGATTGATATATGAAAGAATGATTAGCAATGTTAGCTTGTAGCACTAGTTGGTTTGAATGCGAACGAAACGTCGTTTAAATGTTAGAAAGGGATTGTGAGCGTCAAAATACGTATTAAATTCCGTTGTAGACTAATTGTAGCTCTTGATATCTTGATATAGGATAAGTACCATTGGGCAGCAAGTACAAGTATAATACGACTAAACGCAAAAGGTATGTAAAGCGCAACCCTTCTTTCTTTTGGCATGCCTTAGTTTTCAATAGGCTATATCACGAGCCTCGAGGAAATTCCAAATTCGAAATCCGAGCACGTTATGATCCTTATATATATTTCTTGGCATTCTTATGTATGTTGTGATGAAGTATGAACCATTATGTCTTCGAAAGCATTGATTTCCAAACTTTGTACAAAAAATTGTTTTAAAGAATTCCGTAACTACGAAATGCCATATCTTTTGCATAAAGACTCGGATTGCTCCAATATTTTTATAGGAGTTTGCATGATGTATAATGAGTATGTTTTCCATAGGCAGGCCCGACTCGGGTCAATACCCGTCCGTGGGTCTCGCGACTTTCCTTTATGTAATTCGGAAGACTTTTAAAAGAATTTGGTATGATTATCATTTCGAATTTCAAGTATGGTCATTTACTTATATTTGAGTCTATGGTAATGATTTTATGCATATGGTTACTCATGACTCTGCTCGTGCGTTCTGTTATATCTTTCGCCGGTTCTGTTGTCGTGCGCACTTTGATATACTCCGGAGTTATGCTGTGTTTATGGTTCACCGAGCTACTCGCAAAAGAGGGTCGGGTTCCACATATATTTGGTGTTATGCTGTGTATGGCGTTATGTTGTGATGCGATATGTGACGGGGATACGGAGATTTGAAACATTCTGGTGTTATGCTGTGTTATGGCGCCATCGACGGGCGGGCGACCATATTCTTCTGTACCTTATGCATGACTTATATTTTGAAAGTAAACATTTTGAAATGTTGGATTTATACTTATGTTCTGTACTACTATTTCGTTTATGCCTCAGATTTGTTCCTGTATTCTCTGCTTTGCATACTCAGTACATATTTCGTACTGACCCCCTTTCTTCGGGGGGCTGCGTTTCATGCCCGCAGGTACAGACGCACAGTTTGGTGATTCACCAGTTTAGGACACCTTCTTCTGCTGTTTGGAGTGCTCCTCTTATTTCGGAGCCTACATTTTGGTATATATACTTGTTCGATGCATATGTATATATTTGTTCAGGGGTACGGCGGGGCCCTGTCCCGCCATATGTTTCTGTTGGTCTGTTTAGAGGTCTGTAGACGTATTTGTGGGTGTGTGTGCCTACTTCTGTACGGGTGTGTTTGGTATGATCCCATTCGTTATGACAGCCTTGTCGGCGTGCATTCGTATATGTGTTTTGGGCCGTTGTGCCATTTGATAGCCTTGTCGGCTTTTGATACATTTGATAGCCTTGTCGGCTTTTGATACATTTGACAGCCTTGCCGGTTTTTTGATATATGTATATACATATGGTTGTGTTTGAAATATGTCTAAGACAGTTTGATATAATTTGAGGCAGTGTGTGATATTTGTGCCTATATACGTTATCTGTATGTGATTCGATTTGGATAAGTTCGTTAGGGTGCCCAACTCGGGCACTAGTCACGGCTTACGGGGTTGGGTCGTGACACTATTGATCAAATACCCTGTAGTCAACACACATTCACCCCAGAACCTGATTGGAAGATGACCCTGAAATCTTAATGTGTGTGCCACATTAAGAATGTGACGGTGTTTTCTTTCGACTCTTCCATTCTGCTGTGTTGTCCCTATGCAAGATGTTTGAAAAAGAATTCCATGTTAAAAAAAGTAGTTCTTCATACATGTAAATTCAATTCCGTTATCACTTTTAACAATCTTCATCTTCTTACCAAACTGCCTATCTACTAAGGCGAAGAATTTTTTCAAGGTTTGGGACACTTCTTTCTTATCGATTAAGAGAAAAATCCACACGGCTCGCGAGCGATCATCCAAAATAGTCAAAAAATATGAAGCACCACAAGATGAAGGGGTTCTATATGGTCCCTATAAATCACAATGAATCATATCAAAAATATCCGAAGCTATATTATCACCTAAAGGAAAAACACTTCTTGTTTGGTTTGCCTTTTGGCATACATCACATTCTTTATCTAATCTAATACTACTCTCTTTTAGGCCTAATACCGTAATAGACTTCTTAACTTGTGCTGAAGGATGACCTAACCGTTTGTGCCAACTATCGAACAAATCAACTGCCTCCGCCTTCATAGCTCGTATCCACGTCACATTCTGAAAATAGTAAAGTCCACCTCGACGCTCACCAGTTCCAAGCAGCTTCCTCGTGGTGGAGTCCTCTATAGAACACATAATTTTGTTAAAATTTACATCACAATCTAAATGATCAATAAGATGTGACACAGAAATCAATTTGCATGTTAAATCCGAAACTTAAAAGACATCCTTTAACCAAATCTTATTATTTAGCTTAATTGTTCCTTCTCTCGCGGCCACCGAGCTACTTCCATCTTAAACCCCAACCGGACACTCAGAAATGTCCCATTGGTCGCTCAGTTCCTCCGGATTACCTGGCACATAGTTGATAGCTCCGGAGTCAATGATCCAGGATGAGTTTTCAGCCTTACCGTCCATCTTGCCATTTGGGTTTATTCCTTGAGAATTTAGCACGTGAATTAAAGTCTTCCGGATCTCTTTGCTCAAATTGTGAGGTCCCGCCTGTGTTCACCTATCCTATCGCTATCTGAGCTCCTTCCCTAGAAACCACTGTGTTAGCCCGGTAGTTACCTCTTCCACGTTCGGATCCCGGTCCACACCTCTGCTGCTGTTGCTGTCCTCGTCCTCCAATTTTTTCATCCCTTTTTTTATTTCCTGGCCACCAATCCGGATAGCCAATGAGTTGAAAATATCCGTCTATGACGTGTCCGGATCTCTTACAATGTGTGCAGAATGCACCATCGTTTTTCCCTTCACTTTGGTCACGGTGAGAGTTTCTCCCTTGTATGGCAAAAGCCATGGTTTCACTCTGGTCCTCTATTTTTCGTGTGATTCCTCTCACACGCTTTTCTTGCACCAGCTTCGAGTAGACCTTGTTTAATGATGGCAACGGTTCCTGAGCCAAGATGTTAGACCTCACCGTTCCATACATTTTCATCTAATCTCATAAGGAAAAGATGTACTTTTTCTTCTTCTCTTTTGTTTTTTAGGGCCGTCCCTAGATTGCACGTGCATTTTCAGCACTTGCAAGTCAAAATCTGTTCGTAATTTGCCAATTCCTCCCACAACTTAGTGAGTCTTCCATAGTAATCCACTATGGTCCTTCCCCTCTGCTTTCACTCCGCGAGTTTGGCCTTAAGTTTTTGCATCCCAGAGCTATTGATAACGGCGAACCATTCTCGGATGCTCGTCCACAATTCTTCGGCTTCCTCTTTATGCGAAATCGTTGAGCGAAGCGTTGGTTCTATGATTTTGCGAATCCAACACACCAATAGTGAGTTTATAGTCCACTAATCTTTCAAATCTTGCGACTCTTTATCCAGCTTCTTAATCGTACCATCAATGAAGCTAAATTTCTTCCCAACTCTTAGAGCTGTCCTCATAGATCTAGCCCATTCTTCATAATTTTCACCCTTCAATTGGACTTGGGTCACCACAATTTCAGGGTTATCATTCAACGTAATGTCATAAGGAGAGATTTTTTTTCTTTGGGTTTTATTTTCTTCACCGGTTATTCATTTGCTTTTATCGCCAGTTTCTCTGTTACTTGCCATTGTTTTAAAGTTTATGTGTTCTTTATAACGTGGCTCTAATACCATGTTATATTCATGACAGGGACGAAAATTTAGAGAAACATAATAATGGGAGAATTCTTCCTATCTTTCCGTTCTTCATAATGACCTCCTTATATATAAGTAAGGTTTCTCCTTGCCCTAGTCTAACAAGGTAACCCTATTCTAAAAGAACTAAAATCCTATTTTACCATAATTACAAATTCACCATAAATAACTATTATAATTATACTAGAATAAGGTTCCTACCGACCCAAGGATTTTACCGATACACCGACGTGTCCGGACCAACTGATCCAGTCACATTTGATCTCAATACGAACTCATATAACTTGAAGGTTTGTGACTCCTTCCTTCTATCGAATATTCTTTTTTTAGCAGTCTCAACTTTATGTATTATCACCTGTCACAGTAATACAAGGGTGACCCGATGGACTAACGTTCATCTCTTGACAACTCATTGATGGTAATATACGGTGACGGAGCCAGGATTTGAGATAAGGGGTTCAAAATATAAAAAAGTAAACACACAAAAAAGTTTAAGGGGGTTCAACATCTACTATTTATACATAAAAAATAATTTTAACCATGTATAAACAATGTAAATTTTCGTCGGAGGGGGTTTGGATGAATCCCCTTAGCCGTATGTGGTTCCGCATGTGCTAGTAATATATACGTACTCTCTTCATCTCAGTTTATATGACATATTTAACTTTATATACAGAAATGATTTAACTTAAGCTTTTCATCTAGCTTTAGTGAGATGATCAGTGAAGTGTCTAAAACTTATTTTAGATTATAAGCTTCAAAAGCCTTGAAGCATGACATTTCAAGTTCAAATTGTAGTAGAAATAAAATTTATGTGATTTTTTCTTATTTATTCAAGTCTTGATGGACAGAATTACCCGATATCTATGCTCGTGAGAGATAGTAGATACCCCCTAAAATTTGTCGAGATATGCATAAATTAGCTCAAAACACCACAGTTATTAAAAAAAAAAAAAAGACTTTTTTAAATGGCATAATACATAAACAAACCCTCAAACTTAACTTCAGCATGCAAGTATGCCCTTCAATTTTGGGTGTGCACAAGTAGGCACCTCAACTTGTATAAAGTTGAACACGTAAACACAAATACTGACGTGACACATAAATTTTGGAGGTATCTAGAGGATCACTTTATAAGTTGAAGAGTTCCATGCTGACAAAGTGGAGACAAGTTGAGGTGCCTACTTGTGCACACCCAAAATTAGAGGACATACTTGCCAGTTGAAGCCAAATTTAAAGTCCTATTTATGCATCGATGCCTTCTTAAATTAATGTCTAACTAAGGCCTCATTTGTTTGCACTTAATGGAGGTCTAAATCTGAATGATTCAGACTTTAAGTCATTAAGTGCATTTGTTTTACATTAAGATCTAACCACTTATTTGGTCTGAATAGGTCTTATTCATTAAGATCTTGAACCAAGTCTTAATATCATTAAGAGGCACTTTGTATAAACAATTTTTAACACTAGCTCCACCCCACTCCTCACTCCTACCACCCACATCAAACCTCTCCTACCCCTTCACCACCCACCCCAACCCTCTACTACCCCACCTCTTCACCACCCACCCCAACCCTACACTACCCCTAACCCTACCCCTAACTCTACGCCCCACTCACCACCACCACCAACACCACCCCCACCACTACCCACCCACCCCCCATCCCCACGACCCACCTATCACCACCACCCAGCCCCTACCCCCATCTACCTTACCCCAACCACCCCCACTCCCACCACTCACGCCAACCCTCTACTACCACACCCCCTATACCAACCACCCACCTCCCAACCCTACCCCTACCACCTACCTCACTCACTACCAACACCACCCTAACCCCCCACCTACGTACCACCACTGCCCTCCTACCCCCATCACCACCACCCACCTACCTTACCCACAACCACCCCCACCCTACCCAGAACCACGACACCACCACCACTCACCTACCCCACCCACGATCAGTACAAAGCATCTCCATCTTTACTAGCGAACATAAATGTTTCAGTTTTTATCAAATAATATTTTTATTTTATTAACTTTGTATTTATTTTCTAATATTTTGTTACTTTTTATTTGAAATTTATATTTATAATATTTAAACAAATATATTATGGACATTCAGATGTTGAAAAACAAACAGTCTTAATCATTCAGTGTTCAGATATAGAGACAACATCTTAATCATTCAGATGTGCATTCAGATTCAGACGTCTTAATCTTAATGAAAACAAATGAGGCCTGACGTGACACATAAATTTTGGAGGTATCTAGAGGATCACTTTATAAGTTGAAGAGTTCCATGCTGACAAAGTGGAGACAAGTTGAGGTGCCTACTTGTGCACACCCAAAATTAGAGGACATACTTGCCAGTTGAAACCAAATTTAAAGTCCTATTTATGCATCGATGCCTTCTTAAATTAATGTCTAACTAAACACTGCTTCATAAATTGAAATGGGTGAGCATTTAACGTATCGATCCTTGTAATTCGTTTCAAAGTCACTATCTCTAAAAAGTGAATATAGGACCAGCTGACAAATAACAGGTATTTAAGTTGACACAAGATTGCAAATTCTAAACGATATCTCTCTCCTCACCCCCACCAAGAAAATGCCAAAAAATTAAAGATGTGCACGTTATTTGGGAATTGGGGATGTTTTTGTTGGACAAAGTTACTCAATATCTGTATATGATGGATATTTTGTAAAATTAATCAAAGTAGACGTAAACTATTTCTAACTTCACAGTTATAAAACAAGATATTACTGATTGATTCTACTCGAATTAAAGTAGCCAATCAAGAAGTCCATAGTATAAAGTAGAAATTAAACCAAGAAAAGAACTTATAATTGATTAATGTTTCTGATGAAGGTATCAGCAAACTGAGTGTCAGTAGGAACATGTCATGAGAAGATAATGGATCTTTGAGTCTTATTATTCAATTACAAAAAACTGGCTATCTCATGAGGTAAAAATTACGATTATACTAGGAGATGGATGACAGACTCATTCTTTCAATCAATGGGTGATACACTTTAGTAATAGAAGTGTATCTAGGAATTGAACTTTATGGGTTCGAGTTCTGAATTTTAAAAAGTTATTTAGTTTAGATGAATCTATAACTAACAACCTACATCACACTAGTCTAATTAATAGACCAAATCAATTTGGGATTGGCTATAGATAAAAGGAATATAGTCATGTACAGCATATAAAATTACCAATCTAAGTTGGTAAATAATCAAGAATTTCAGTATAGATACTAGACAGCCAATAGGCCATCTTTTATCTGATGCTTTATCTTCACTTTGCTATAGTGGATGAATTTTGACATAGAAATAGCATGAAATTTGCAGCGGCAGCACTAATTTTTATACTTATTTTCTTCTGGACCAGCACTTATCCAGATTCGGATCAAATAGGTCTACTAAGAGATAAAATGCTTGTCCAAAAGAAAATAAGTATAAAAATTAGTGCTGACTAAGCCAATTTCATGCCATTTCTCTATCCGGATTCGTATTGAATAGGCCTACTAAGAGATGAAATGTTTCTTATCAAAACTATATTCATTTTTGAACTAATATGTTTAGTTGAATTCATTGTAAATATATTTGGTATATCAATTTCCGAACGGAGGAACTCCAACTATCTCACCACACGCCTAGGTGGTTTTTTGAACCAACATTAACTCCCTAAATACCTAAAGATTTCTCAAAACTACTAGTATATATAATGCTTATATTAGGGTATATACGAATTTCAAAGAATGCAAGAAAAAAAGAAAAACAATTACAAGCCATGAGCTTCAACCGACAAGTCTTTAAATCTGGTTCATATGTTGTTTCCACTAGCTAGTTAATACGTAAGATTCATGATCCAGAATTTTGGAAAGTTATTATAGTGGTCCACTGACCATTGTCAATTAATGTCAAATTATTTGTCTGTATTTTTAGGTGTATATATGAAGGTACAATTATTGATTGTTTCCAATTTATACACGTTTCAAGAATGTGATTTTTTTGTCCTATCTTCACTGCTTTTATCCTATTAAATCTGGAGTAATAGTGATGATGGACCCTTGTTGTAGGTAAAAGTTGACCCCATAAGATCCAAGTATATATATTGCTTGTACATATCACATAATCACAGACTTGAAAGTATGAGATGTTAGCTATTTCAACCTATATTATGACGGTACAACAGTAAAAACTTATTTATATTTGGTGTTTACATTGGACCTTATTATTTCATCATTGTTAAAAAAACAAAAAAAACAAAAAGTTAGAGTATGTGTTAATTAACTATAGTTTAACAATAAGTCGCATGTGAAGACATGTGTGTCATGTATTTATTGTTTTTGTGTAAATACCGAATGCAAGTAATTTTTTTACACAAATCCTTTCATTAGAGCTTCAAATGCTTGTATATCAATTTTTAAAATTTAAGCATTTGGCAGTCTAAACTTACTGGTCTGATTAATCTGGATTCAAGCCACCTAGGCCTACTAACGAAGGTAGGACGATTCCTTCCAAGAGTTTTTAATTCTAGGAATTCAAATCGAGACCTCAAATAAAGAGCGAAAGAGTTCTGGTCATTCTACATGCCATCCAGCAACGGAGCTATGTATGGTGAAGAGGGTTCAATTGAACTCCATCGCTGGAAAATTGTACTGTGTATATTAGGAAAAACTTTATCATGTTTATATATAACTCGTTGAACCCCTTTTATATATTAAAAAGTTTATTATAATGTTTTTTGAATTTTTGGCTCCGCAGCTAAACACATCCCTTGATGGTAAAAGCTTATATGTCATTATACATCCATGAATTTAGTGAAGCATGAAAACATTGAAAAGTATAGCACAAGAGTTATTAGGAAAACCACATACACGTTTGAAGGAATAAAAAGAGAGTTGGATAAAAGCCAGAAGAATAAGAAGAAGAAAAAAAATCTGGTTATGCGAAATCTTCATAAAATAATTTGGTCTAATTAGAAAAAAAAATTGAAGTTAGAGATGGAGAATAAACGTGTATGGCAAGTCAAACCTCTCTAGAATTAATAGTATTTCACTATAATGGTAAGTTTATTTTTGGAATCGATTTTACGTTATGTCATATTATATATTATATATAACAACATCTCGCTACATTAGTCAAATAATATCCGACAAATGACGATGTTTTAGAAAGGGTTGAATGTAATATATAAAAAAAATGAGCATATAATATGTACCTTGGAAAAAAAGTAGGAAACAATACATCCATTGTGCTCTAATCATGACTTAAAAAAACTAATTAAAAATAAAGTTACTTTTAAACAGGGATATTAATTAGTACTACAAGTTAGGTAACTGTAATTGGCCCAATATTCATGAAGTTAACATCTGTGGATGATGACTTGTTTTTATCCACAATATTATTTCTTGGAGCTGAGAGACTAAGCTCCAAATCAAGAGCTCCATTTGAAGAAATGGACTTATTTGGCACTTTATTGTGATGAGAATTGTGTGATCCATAACTCCAAAGAGGAACTGAATAAATCTCTTCAAGTTGTTGAGAATTTTCACTCTCTTCTCCCAATGAATTTAGGTCCAGTGAAGATAGTCTGGTAATAGCTTGACAAGCTTCTTGACAATTAGGAGCAAAATCTGCATGTTTGTTGTTGCTCCTTGCCTATCATGTTTACAAATAAGAGTTAGTAATCAATTCTATGCACTGACGGTGCAACAAATATTTAAACGATCAGGTCAGTTATAAAATAATTATAAGTGAATCTCTATGATGCGCATTAATTAGCAGTCTGATATAAATAGTAACTTGCTTGCTATATATAGGTAAACTACTTTGATTATGTAAGAAAATCTTTATCAATGCGTATAACTCAAATTCTAAGTTGTTTGGATCTTCCAGAAATGAAGCTGCATCCGTTTGATCCTCCAAATGCAAGGATCCGAAACTACTAAAAAAATGCGTGTATGTCAGAAATTGGCTCGTCGTTATTGGATTTTTGACGAGTTGTCGAAAATTCACTTTTTTATAGTGGTGTGGCACGTGTGTAATAGCGGCAGAGCTAGAATTTTCACTAAGAAGTCAAAATATAGATAAGAAAACACACGAAAAGGTCAAGCAGATCAACATATAGTACATATACTTCACACAGTGTAATTTTCTAAAAAAAAAAAAGGGGTGTCAATTGATACCCCTTGAACAAAGTTGACTCCACCATTAATGTGTGATGGTGTTTTGGAAGATCCGAAAAAAATAGCTTACATCCTATGGATATAATATCCCAAAATTTCTACTTAGAAAATTGTGAAATTGTGGCTAAAAATAGATGGTTTCAATCCAAAAACATATATTTACCATGTCAAATAGGCTTGAACGTCTTTTCTTTTTGTTGAGACTTGATTGTCTTAAGAAATATTTTTGAGCATGACTTGCAACTTGAGTTGGAGTCCTTGTTGTCACAAAGTTTCTTGAAATTCCTCTCCAGTCTCCTTTACCTAACTTTTCAAGTCCAACTAAGAATCTTCTGTGTTCCTCTTCTGTCCATGGAACTCCTGTTGATCCAATATAAATATATACCAGTATAAACTAAGAGAATATTTCTATTAGATATATTAATCTTGACAATGGCATAATTAACCCCTTCATATAAGTTGCAATTAGGCCATTATAGTTGTGTACAAGTGCTTAGGTCGATTATATGAATTTTCATTGTTTATATACCTTCATTTGAGCGCATCTCAGTTTAATGTGAACATGCTTACTACACAAAAAAATACTGGAATGAACTATAAATTTTGTTGTTATAATATATATCACTAAATAGTTCGCAGCTAACAAAATTTTGTTGTTTAGCTATAAAATTTGTTTGTCAAGTTCATAACGTCGTTTCCAGGCTAGGCTAAAGAGGGGAGGGAGGGGTATAGTTGGCTGATAGCCAGCGTAAAACTTGTCTGCTAAAAATATATATGAATTATTACATACCTTTCTTTCTTTCACCAACACAACCTATGAGAGTACCATCAGACAGATAATCATTATTAATGGAATTAGTACTTTTTTCACAGCTTTCATTAAGAGATGGAGAAGGAGATGATGAGTGGCTATTTGTTAAAGCCAAACAATCAAAACTAAAACTTTTCTTCAAATTATGAATAGAAGAAGAATTAGATGTAGAATGGGAGATATCAAGTTGCACTCCAAAAAGCCTCAATCCACCAATAAAATTACCAGCACTAGCACATTTCAAAGTGCTACAAGTTCTTGAATTGTGACCATTGTAACCACAATGTGAACATTTTCTCCCCATTTTCACATAGACAAAAGGGCTTTTGTTGAAAAGGGAGGAGGGGTTGAATATGTATCAACAATTGTCTAGTTGGTTTAATTTATATGATGATGATGTGTTGTAGTGCAAGGTAGGGTTTATGAAAATAGCTAGAATATGTAAGACCAAGAAAAGATGATTGGTTGGACATTAATGTTTTTGGTTGGATATATTATCCAACTTGGGGGACATCTTTTAGAGTGGAACAACTATTGGTATCTCTACGAACGACAAAATTAAGTAACGTGGAATTATTGTGGAAAAAAATCATAAATGGTTTATCTCACAGAATATTGTTACAATTACAATAGTACCAGAGGCGAATTGAGAATATTGAGTCGATGAATTCAAAATAAATTAATCATATTACATGTGTATTTTTTAATTTATAAATGTATAGTTTGACACGTAAACAGTAAGTTCAATTGAACCTGTAGTTTTCGTCTTATCCGCATTTGAGTACATACTACTTTTCTAGATGTAACTATTATAACCAGTGACAAAATTACTGTTAGAAAGAATGGAAGATGATTCAATTAAATTTCCGTTCATTAAAAAATTATATTACGTAAAAATAATTATTTTTGTGTATCGATACATTATTGTATTCCTTTGCCAAGTGATAAATGTTGAATTCTAGTGCTTTCTTTAATTCCTTTGTTAGAATTTTGGCTTTGCCGCTGATTATAACTCCTTATAATTGAATATTTAGTTGGAGATATTCAGCATCTGTATGCCTAATCAACCAATGTATTCGCATGTGTTTAAGCACGTAAAACATCAACAAAACTGCAAAAAGTACCATTAATACTTCCACTTTGAATTGTTAATCACGCGATTATCTCACCTTTGTTGTTGAAAAAATATGGTTAATAAGGTTTATATTGTCGTAGTTTTTTGGTAAAAAAATTGATGTTCGAATCCGTGCGCCTAACCAACACATCAATGAATCTTACCACTAGACTTAGGGCCCGGGCCAAAACTTATAGCATCCTTTGTCGACCATATGTTTCAAAACAAATAAAACAACTTACATGTCAGACCAATATTTAAGGTAATTCCCAATATATGTTGCTTTTCTTTGAAATTCTACCATCTGCCAGAGTACTTGGCTGTAACACCATTGCCATTATCTCAAATAACACTGTATAATCTAAACCTTTAACATGATAGCAACTGAATTTAGACTGGGTTAAACTTGAGGAATATCTTTTGGTAGTACTACTGGTCTACTACTTTATTGCAAATAGGATGACAACTCTTGCTAAAGGTATAGTATTATGTATCTTTATTAATAAAATCTCTGACAAAAAAATCTTTTAGTTTTTTTAACAAATATTGTCCCTATCCATATAGAAAAATATCCACATGTTTATCTTCATTGTACTTGCACCCGCATGGTTAGGGGTGTACAACGTAAACCGACAAATCGCACTAAATCGATAAATCGAATCAAATCGAGAAAAAAAATTCGATTAGTGGTTTTGTTTGACTTGGTTTGGTGTTGAAAAAAAAACCCGCCCATAATTGGTTTGGTTTGGTTTTAGCTAAAAAAAAGTCAAACCGAACCAAACCAACCCGACATGACATGTATTCAATTTTTAAAATATTTTATACATAAAAATAGTTATTTGTAATGTAATTTATAAATATTTCTTAATTATTTTTTTTTGTAGTTTTTTTTTACCTATTATCACATTATTCAAGCTTGAAATTAGAATTTTGAATGTGAATAGGTTTTATATCCTATGGATGTTATTAACTCATATAAAGTCCAAACCAAAACCAACTCAACACTAATACTAACAAAATAAATTCAATTTATCACTAGGAATGACAATAATGTAGGATATATCTCCTTTAGTTTTGCATAATTGGTTTAGAGAGTGAAAATACATTACTTAAGTTTTTTTTTCTTGTCATGTAATTAATACTTATTAGCCGTACTTATTTTAGGATGACTTAGTATTTTTAGATTATGGTCATTTTCTTTATGGCTTATTAATTAGCAATATTTATTTTAACCGATTTTATTATCTTTTGTTGAATAGTTTAATACAATGTCATCACTCTTCTCACATTTTGTGTTATTTTCTTATGAAACACTTTAATTACATAGTTGTATCTTACTAGGACTAAAGAAATATTTGAAGTAAAAGTTATATATTTTGTATCAAGACTATTCCGAATAACCCGAGAAAGCCGAATAACCTGAGAAAACCCGCGATTGAAAAACCCGAATTTTATTGGTTTGATTTGGTATATAAATTTAAAAACCTGACGCAATTGGTTTGGTTTGGTATTTAAGAAATCTGAACCAACCCGGTCCATGTACACCCCTAGGCATGGTTATCCCTTGAAGGAATTTGATTTCAAGAGCAAGATAAACAAAAATATCTCTCTTCCTAACATAAATCTTGACTTTTATCTTCGCATAGTATAAAATTTTGATTTAAATATCTTGGCACGCCACAAGTTGGGGATACTAATGCAAGTATAATGTTAAGAGTCGTGTTTTATCTGTTCATCCTTGAATCTTATACTAGCTAAACATGGACAGAAAAAGAAAAAGATGTATTCCTTCCGTCATAACTTATAATTTATGTGACTGTAGTTTCGCTCGGAACAAAGTTTGAGAAAAAAAGAAAGATTCTTATACTTGTGATCTTAAACATGTCATAACATATCGTGGCTATAGGATATTTGAAATTTCTGACTGTAAACATGTCATAGTATTTATGTAGTCGTAGAAGAATCTCATAAAAGGATAAGCTTGGAAGTTTAAACTTATTTTGAAATATTAAAATGCAACATTCTTTTTTAGACGAACCAAAAGCTACCTAAGAATAAAAGGCTGGTCACATGCAAACCATCATATAAACCTTTTGAAAAGCTTCAACACTCATGTTTGAGGAATTTATATACTCTAGGAGTCAAGTCCACTCTTTAATAGGAGTAATAACCAAGCCCTTTAAAATTTTGTAAGTACAATTACAAAACGGACTTGGTTGTCCAAAACACATAGTTAACATTCTAGAAAACTAGAATCAGTCACATCTGGGAGATCCAACATGCTTTTTCACAGAAATTACGATTAATCGGATAGTAAATCCAAGCTGTTTTAAAGTATACATAGTCATACATACTAACAAGGAGTGTCTTCCATCGAACAAGAATCTAACTCTAACCAAGCAAAGAATGACAGAGTAACAGAGAATGAAATGGGTTGAAAACTAGTGTAAAAGCGGGAACTTGGTTGCAAATGTTGACATATATAATTACAAGGCAATAAAGAAGCAATATTAGTGCTCATGTCAATTAGCAGCTTCGACAATCAACCACGAGATTCTGTAAGAAGCAACTTTGAGATATACAAACTTTGACATCATTGAGGTTCATTTAATCCATTCATCCGGAACTTCTTCTCAGTTCATTGTTCCTCCATAACAAGCTTCAATAATTAATATGGTCCTTGTACAACATTGTTCACCTCGCTAAAACTTTCTATAAAACGGGCAGGAATTCATCACTTTTTTTCACTTTGTCAGAGAATGAGGTCAGAAGTTGCTGAAAAGTGAAAACAAAACAAGAAGTCTTTATCCAAAATGTTTTTTTATACATAGTAACAGTAAGTCTATCCATAATTATGAGTTCAGAAAGATTCCGTGTAACAATTGTCTATTCTTTTTAACTTAAGAACTAGTTATAGTAGCGCATCAACTACGAAAGACTATAAACCAGGTACTTAGAAACCTTCCACATTACTAACTTTAATCAGTTGGTCCATTAAAAGCACAAAATAATACTGATCTTTAACTGCAAAATGAAGCAATGAATTTTTGCAATGTACTCAGTGAGTTTAGATGAGATGCATAAATGCCAAGTACTATAAACCAGGTATTCAGTCAACTGAACTACTACCATTTTGCAGTCAAAATACACTTAGGGGTCGTTTGGTTGTTGGTTAGAGTTATGCAAGGATTAGTTATTCTATCTTCTACCTTGCATAAAATAATATATAGATTTCTTCATAACTCATACATGTATTAGTTAT